>NC_047070.1:3837053-3892053 GCF_902459465.1 Asterias rubens
GGCGCATATAAAATCAGTTTAAAGGGTTGTTGTAAATTTACCATCAGTGATTTTCTTGCTTATCCGTTTTTAGGCAAGAAAAGAACAACATGCATATAGAAATAGAGTCTATCACAGCTCAGGATGTTGATGTTTTCTTTAGAAATGACGTCAAAACCGACTCCTTTAGAAATGACGTCAAAACTGACTCATAAAAGAGTGAACATTTTGAAAGAGCACAATATATATATATATATAGTTATATAATTAACCATCCATTGTTCATTACTTTCCGTATACACAGGATCTGTGCCCAAATAGTTAAAGTTATGTGCTTGCCTTTTGGGCCATGTGAATACATCATTTGAAGTTTAAATTGCTGTTGTTGTTCAGTTATCGTCTGACTGAGGTGTTACGTGATCTCAAGATATATCGGATTACTTTGGGGGGTTTTGTGGGGTCGGGTATAACAATCACCTGAAAACATTCTAAATAATAATAATAATTAACGATTCTTGTATAGCGCATAACACATAGTAATAAAACATATCCCTAAGCGCTCTTGAGAAAAACACGACAGAATACAAAGACAAGATGTATACTGGGTAAAAAACAAAATGTCAATGTGTTTCCAAAACATTCACTATTTTTTAAAATAATGTTTAGAACTCTTGAAATAAGTCGCTTGTCATCGAATTTATTATTAATTAATTCTGAAGTTGTGTAGCCAAGGATTCCCAGAAAAAGCTATTTTTATATAGTAAACAAAAGAAAATGAAGAGAAAAGAAGGAAAGACATTTCAGTTTAAGATGTGGGAAGAAAACCAGAGGTTTATTCCACGGATAAAACCCACGCAGTCAGGTATAAAACTGAAAACCGAATCCACATAGATCCCCAGGTGGGATTGGAACCGAAATCCTATAGAGGTGGAAGGCGAGGAAATAACTTTCTATTATACATGACCGCTATATGATGTTGCCATGCCAACAGTCATCGTGCGAAGCAGCTTTTTGAAGTGTCGTCTGCCATGGCGACCAATAACATAACAATCCAAATGGAAAATTGATAGAAATTACGGGGAAAATATGAGCGAATGGCATGTTTTTAAAACGTGGCAGACTTTTTGCAGCTGTAAATTCGTGTGAAAGGAAACAAATCTAATCAGAGTCACATGGGTGACTGGTGCCAGTAATGAAGACATGCTTTACGCTTATTGTCCTTAGCCTACTACGTTTATTAAAGGCGCTGTACACGTTTGGTAAATTGTCAAAGACCAATATTCTCACTTGGTGTATCAAAATATAGGCTATGCATAAAATAACAAACCTGTGAAAATTTGGCTCAATTGGTAATCGAATTTGCGAGAGAAAAAAAACACCCTTGTGGACAACTTTGTTTGCTAGTCGCCTAAAAGGCTTCACGTTTTTATACTATAACAAATAATTGTTTGTGTAGTTACAAGTAGTCCAGTGCCGTTCATGGTTGTTTGCCAATTTGAATCTTTCCCTGCCTTTCGCCTTGGTGGACCCCCGGTCGAATCTCAGACCGAAACCGTACATGTGTCTTGGGTTTTTAGCACCGTTCGGAATTGTCCTCCCACTACACATCTAAAACTGACATTTCTTCATATTTTTTCTCTAAAACGTTTGGTTTTAGTGCTAGTATACCCTCTTTGCCTTATCAGAAGAACGATCAAAACAATGATCCAAAGATTAGTGGATTGATAAAGATTGTACATTTTGAAGTTACAATGATGACGGGCTCAATTTTCACAGAATATTGCTTGATAAATCCATTCTAGGCATCCTTGTGCTTACAGTAAGAGGTTGGCACAATATAGATTTCGAGGAGACTGCCTGCTTGACTTTTAAAACCCTGTAAAGAATGATGCGCTACAAATAAATGTCGGCCCATTCTTATCATTAGAAAAAGGAACAAGACATTTTGTATGCTCGCTGGACTCCTTTTAAAGACAGTGGACACTATTGGTAATTGTCAAAGAGTAGTCTTCACAGTTGGTGTATCTCAACATATGCATAAAATAACAAACCTGTGAAAATTTGAGCTCATCGGTCGTCGAAGTTGCTAGATAAAAATGACAGAAAAAACACCCTTGTCACATGAAGTTGTGTGCTCTCTGATGCTTGATTTCGAGACCTCACATTCTAAACTTGAGGTCTCGAAATCAAATTCGATGAAAATTACTTCTTTCTCGGAAACTACGACACTTCAGAGGGAGCTGTTTCTCACAATGTTTTATACTCTCTCCCCGTTACTCGTAATCAAGAAAGGTTTTATGATGATAATTATTTTGAGTCATTACCAATAGTGTCCACTGCCTTTAACTCAATACAGTGTACATTTACATACGTTCTTAATGCCACTGAGTGTATTTTACAAATTAATGATTGGCATTTGTATCATTAACGTCGAAAGGTTGAACCGTACGGTCGAGCAGGGTTTGGCCGTACTGTGAGCTCGCTCGCTCCCCGGTTAACACAGATCGTGTCTGTCATTCAACATCCCTTAGTCTCAGCACGGCGCCACTTCAATGTACGCTGCAAATGTCATTCCTCTTGGAATATTAAATCTTCTGTCGAGTCGTCTTATACCGTTTCGGTTGACGTCTTGTACAATATGGAGCGACTTTTATTTAGAAATGATAATAGGCCACACGGGTGTCGTAGACTTGGTTCCAAGTCTGCGATCGTGCCTTCTATTGTGACCCGTAGCCAATACATTATTTTCATTAAAATAATAGCACCCTCTTCTAGCCTCCGTCGTAGCGATAGCTAATAATAATGAGGGGCGTTTTTCGTAGCTGATGCAGAGGAATAATTCCGCGATCTCAGACTTGAAATCAAGTCTACGGGTGTTGTTAATAATGTAATGGTATAAGTGTTTTTGCAGCCTGCTGAAAGGGTATGCAAATGAATTTCATTCTGGCCACTCGGAGTACTCTCGAGTGCTTACGTATGTAGTTTACATATTTAATCGATTCTGATTGGATGGGTTGACTTTCTGTCTACGGATGATGGGTTTGAAATGCATCCTCTGTAGTCTAATCAATACACGTAGACAATGACCCCATGTGCTGATCACGTTTCGGTCTCTAATATAATTTACATATTCACGATGTGAATGAATAATCACATAGTCTTGTTGTTGAGCCAGAGGAACTATAATTTGAATATTCATTATATGCATGCATAAACTCGTCATGTTGTTTACCGTCTCAAAGTCAACAGTGTTTAGCTGCCTTGTTGTAAACATTATACCACTATACGACAAAATGTATATCAATATTCGGTTATGCTATGCCCTATAGTATTAAAAAAATGTAAATAATATTTAACTTTCGTTGTGAGAACTGTAGTACCGTTAAATTGTTAATCATCTATGAATTTAATTATATTAACAAAAAGTATAAAAACCACAGTGTTGTAATATTGAGAATGTGTATTGATCGGAGATCCAGAAGTCAACTTAATTCATTTTGATTGGTCTTCTGTAGCTCACATGTTTATAGCGATAACTTGTCAAAATGAAGTACAGAATAATGATGTGCTATACAATAGGCTCAATCACTTTGCTTTTTTTGTAGAATTATTGAAAGTGTGATAATGAAATAATGCAATGCTATTGTTATGGGAAATTAGTCAGATGGTGCAGCAAAATAAGTTGCGTTTGTTTATTTTCTTAAAAATAACCGTACGTAGTTTTGGGGGTCAATAGTTCAATTGGACAGACACTCATTTCGAGACTCTTGTTTATGGGTTTTAAGACCTTGCATAGTGAGGTATAAACAAAAAAGCCATCAAATCAGATTAAGAAGCCAAACCTGTGAATGATTTTCATCCATAATTTAAGTATTGGTTCTTTTTACCAGAGTCTGCCACCTTGCGATCTGAAATCTGCCAATTTAATATGCTGTTATTGACCAAGTTTGACGTCACGTCATCACACACTAAAGACTCGCTTTTTCACTAAAAACATGTAGCAGCGTAGGCTGCAGCTCTGCATGTGACGTCAATATTGTGTGGGGCACCCCCCCCCCCCCAATTTCAGAATTGGACTTTCGTTGGTAGCCTTGTGTGTATTGTCGGTATAGTGGTTTTGGAAACATCACCAATGGACACACAAGTTCATGATCTTGAAATCATGAATCAATCTAATAAGGTTGTAGGTCTACTGCCGAATTTATTTATTACTTTGGTGCATGATAGTTTAGGCGAGTAACCCTGAACCAAAAGGGCAAGGGGATGCCCGATGGCTGCTGAGCACAGAGTTTTCTCGTCAGTCTGGTTAACAAATGGAACGCAGAAGTGAATGATTTGTGTTCTTTGATTCGTGTTCTTGTTTTGTTATGCGCGTGTGGGGGACTGTGGGCGGGGTAAAGTAGTTTTGGCCTGTCGCAACTGCAAAGAAGTTGGTCATGTTGAGACAGTCTCTCTTTTCTTAGAGATTTTGTTTTGCACCAGATCAAAGTGGCGGGTTTTTTTTGCGTGAATGGCAACAAACTTGCATTTTTTACTTTGTTAGAAAAAAAACAGGTGCAATTTCCTTTGGTAGTCGACGGCTTCCGTCAGTAAACGTCGACTCTTGTGACCTAGGTGGCTTTTCAGAACAGAAAGAGCGAACTGCATGTGCACGCACACACCGCCCACACAGCACAATCCTCACATTATTTGTAATGTTCGTCATAGGCCTCCGTAAAAAAAACTAAATAAAGAGGGCGCTAATGTAACTCAAAATGGCGGCGCCCATAAGAAGTGTTCTTGTTCAGGCGCAAAAGATTGGTAAGTGGAGGTTAAAATGTCGTATTTAGAGGTTCGATATACCATTTAGAATTGTGAAAGCGTTCCAGGATGTTATTTAACCATGTTTTAAGTAAGATTTCAACCTCCAATGAGTACACAAGCTGGTCTTGCTCGACGGTCGAGTTGGAACGTGGACTTGGAGACCGGGATTCGAACCCAGCCGGACCAGTTGGTACTTGAACCCGCTGTTCTAGCGATCAGAAACACAAAAGCTTTGATTAAATTAACCCCAGTGCTTTTACAACTCGGTCACCACGACTAAACCCAGTTACCAGGTAACTCAGAGTCACTGGGGCGCTGTATTCCTTTTTTCGAAATTTTGACATTATTATATCGGTCACTTCACTTCATACTAGCTAGTAATAACAGATAGCCCAGGTTGGATTCCTCCGCTGCATGTGGCACTGACTGACGTCCTACCAGGGCTATAATAACAGTATGACCGATAATGTCAACATTTCGAAAAAAGGACAGCGCCCCAGTTACTGGGTCTATGTCTGTCACGACACGCAGAGTGGTAATGCTTTCTTCAAAATCAAAGCAAGCCCGAATTTATTTTGTTCTTCAATTCAACTTTCTGCCGAATTACTTTATATTATTAAGGACAACCTCAAAAATGTAGGACTAGGAGAGGGGGCCAGAGCCAGCGGGCATAGTTGATATATGGAGGTTTACCTCTGTTGCCTTCGTGTAGTATCTTAGTCAAACTGCCAAAATAGTTTTTAGGCAAAAATTAGAAACTTGCATTTATGTCATTGGTATGTGTATCTGGTTTTATTTTTTATTTTTTTATAAAACACTACAGTAACAGTAACACCTTTTTGATTATTTATATTAGGAAAATACAAATGGGAAGGACATTAAATAGCACAAAGCAAACAATGGATTTTATTAGATGGAATATTAGTTCGGCAGTTGCTTAAATTGGGGATATCCTAACTTTAAATTTATTCTAGGGACAGAAACAATCCTACTCAATTAAAGTTTGATAAAAATAATGGTTGTTATAAATGTTGGATGCATTCTCTCAGTTTGCATAATTGCTAGATTGCACTGTGACGTTATATATTGGTTCAATCATACCCAACTCAAACACATTCCTCTGTTCTGACTTAATAATTTATTGTTTTTATATCCACTTTTTGTTTCATCAGGAACAAGAATATGCTGCAGTAGGAGCTATTTACAAACCAGACCATCGTCCCTCTACTTTCAATCATTTCAAACAACCACCACACCTAAGCTCTTTGTGAAACCAGAATTAAAGGCACAGAGGTACAACTTATCAAATCAGGCCATAGTTACAGCATCGTCACTGCAGATTAGGTCATACTCGCTTCTGGCTGGTAGTTGTAATGTGGGAACTCACAACACAGGACTCCTGCAAAGGTATGTGCACTTAACCTCTTCCCAAGCCACCCATCCCCATCCGGCCCTCACCCTCCCGATCAAGTTGAGTAAGTTGAGAATGTTAGACAGTATTCTCTAAGTTACCACAAGGGAAACTAAATGGCTAAATTTTAACTAATTTGGGGTACTAACAAAGAAAAATTGACCAGAGTGGGACTTGAATATGGGACGTCCAGATTGACGTACCCGGGCTCTAACAACTGGGGGCATCTAGCTTTAGCAGTCTTCCTATTTCTTCAAGGTTCAAGGTGCATTTATTCTGTTTGGGGGTGCCAGTGGGAAGCCGTCATCACAATGCTGATGTCCATACATGTTATCTGTGACAGGGTAATTTGACTGTAGCCTTATTCTTGTAAAGCAAATTTGTTGTGCTTCTAAAGGCACTGGACACTAATTGTCAAAGACTCGTATTCTCTCTCGGTGTCCCAACATACGCATAAAACAAAATCTGTGAAAACTTTGCAAGAAAATAATGAAGGAAAAAACATCCTTAGTGCTTTCAGATGCCTGAGAAGATTCAAATACGTACTTACGTGACACATTATCTTTCTCAAAAATTACATTACTTAAGTTTTTCACAATGTTTTACACAATCAACAGCTTTCCGTTGCTCGTTACCAAGTAAGTATTTTTATGACAATACATATTTTGAGTAATAACCAAACGCCTTTAAGCAGCTCTAATAAAATTGTGCCCTGGTTTGGGTTGTTTAGGGTTAAAGGCACTGTACATGTTTGGTAAATTGTCAAAGACCAGTGTTCTCACTTGGTGTATCCCATCATAAACATAACATAACAAGCCTGTGAACATTTGGGGTCAATTGGTCATCGAAGTTGGAGAAAATTATGACAGAAGAATTTGTGAGCCTTTAGATAGGAATAAAAGACTTCTAGCTAGAAGTCTTTTAATATTTTAGTGAGAAATTACCTCTTTCTCAAAAAACTACGTTACTTCAGAGGGAGCCATTTCTCACAATGTTTTATACTATCAACAGCTCTCAAATGCTTGTTACCATTTACCAAGTCAGTTTTTAAGTTAGTATTTGTTTTGAGTAACTACCAAACGTGTACCTTCCCTTTAAACATGTCACATATTGTTGTACAGTTTAATATCAAGAAGGCATTTAACCCTAAAATGTTTTATGTATGCATATCAAGACTTCAACATTGTTGAAACTGTCATCTTTGATGTCTTAGATTAGCGGCAGGAACGACACTAGCCCCACAGCGTCAGCCTACTAGAACTGTTATCAGATACAGCAGGAACAAGGGCAAGAAGAAGTCAGTCAGGGCCGTCTTAGATAGATTCTACCGCTTTGATAAGTAAGTCTCTAAAGTAATAGATGTGAGCCTATCGGAAGCCATGACAGAGCTAACGCTTGGCATCTTTTAGCTAAACCTGTATGGAGAGAGATGGAGCCACCCATCCTCAGAAGCAAAAAAAATATATCAAATTTGGCTTGTAGCGCAAAACTTTTTACCCGACTTCGAGCTAAATTTCACAAACACCAAGATTCATCTTTGAAAGATGATTTTTCAGTACGACAATAGCCCTTGGGTCGATTTCACAAAATAGCAGCTGTAACTGCTAAGCAAAGTGTGATGTCGCAAAACAAATCACTATGGTGGTATTGACGGCTCATCTTAATGGTAATGACCCTGAAAAATAAATTACTCATTTAATAGATGTTAATTTTACAATCGGGAATAAAGAATATACATGTACATGTAAGTTGTTTTTACCCTGACACCCATGTATAGTGCTTAAAAGCACTTTAAACTTTTCCCCCCAAGTTCTGTGAAAAGAATCCACAGGCAAATCACTTGGGTGGGATTTGAACCCACCACTTTACATTGTTTTGCCACTAGACCACTGAGCTAGCCTGTTGGCTAGAGGCAGTTTGATTTCAGTGAAAGCTTCGTTTGTCAAGATGGTAATGGTAGCAAAGAATCAATAAAACGTTTGAATCTTAGACACAATTAATTTAGAATCTAATAGATGTTAAATTTGCATCGGGGATAAAGAATATTAATTTTGGTTTTTACCCATACACCGTTGTGTGTTAGCACTGTATACTCAGTACTTTCCCCCCCCCGAGTCCTGTGAAAAATATCACAGGCATGTTACTCGGGTGGGATTCGAACCCACGACCCTTGCATTTCTAGAGCAGTGTCTTACCAACTAGACTACCGAGGTTGCCCGGTAGCTACAGGCAGTTTGAATTGTTTCTCAGATTTCTGAGGGTTGGCACCAGATTATAATAATTTAACATAAGGGTTGGAGTCCGTCGGACAACCCAAACGCAAGCTAAACATTTGAAACCGGCCCTCTGTTGTACAGCAATAATGCACAAAATAAAAGTACATGTAGAATGTAGTGTCCAAGATTCAAATGTCAATATTTGTTTTTTTTCCAGTGGCCTGTGGTTGCGGACGATCGCCGGACGCAACAAGAAACGCTGGAAGAAAACACCGAGTCGTAAGATTCGCAACAAGTGGCACGTCTTCTGCAGCAAGACACAGAGTAAGAAGCTGGACTTGATGGTGTCCGGATATTGGAAGCGAAGACGTTACTTCCCGGACGATCCCATGGAGCCGTTTAAGGAGCGGAACTTTAAGGGGCTGAGTTTTTACCCAGGGCAAAAAACTCTGGAGAGGATGGATGACCCTTGAGTTTTGTAGATCTACGTTGAGTGTGGTCGAGATATCTGTAGGCGATACTTTTCAAAAGCATAATTTTATCTTCTTCTTTTTCCCCCTGAGTTTACATTATGAAATACATTTTTCTGCAGGAAAAACAGATTCCCAATAATATCTATGTTGCGGAAATGAAAATATGTTTCATAAAAGTCATAATTTAAATGCAGTCAGGAGCTAAACTTTGACTTTGAAAAATTGTTGAAGTCCTTATTTAAGGAGTTACAGCGATGAATGATTGTAAATAAGATACTGTTAAACTTTTGACACATACATACTGCAAGTTCTTCAATTGAAAACAGCATAAGTGACTTAAGTTTAACTTTAAGTTGACAGTTTTTAGCATGAGAAACTCAAGACAACAAGGACACATAAAATCAAAAGATTTTATTTTGTGATTATTTGATTTGATTTAATTTAGACAAATAAATACACAAATTAATAGAATCATTATTTCTGTTTGTACTGTGTTGTATTTACAAGGAAAAAAGGGGGAAAAACCTGGATATTTACAATGTGACTTGATTAACGAGTTTGCTTCGGGATGAAAACAACTTTTCCCGGTACTTGATTGGGATTAGTTTCACTCCAAAAGGCAGCCTTTTTCCTTTTTTCAATGGAAGTTGAGATTAAACTTAGTGGACGGACTGTAAGATATATTCCTCCATTTTTTTCTTTTGCCGAGATTCTTAACTATCACACGAACTATCAGACTCTGCATCTGTATCATTATTCAATGATTCATTTACTGATGTCCTACCAAAGCCACTCCCAGCACTCTTTGCTCCATCTTCAATTCCATCGCTACCATTCATAGACACACGGACATCTTCATCATGAAGAATCTGGTTTGAGTCAACACCAGGAGTTGGCGTTGAAGGTGACTTGGGGAGAGCGCTGGAGTCGACAGGGGTTTGTCTGTTTGATCCAGAAGGAGTAGGAGTGCCATCTTTTGGTGCCGGCCCAGAGATGCTGGCTTCTGATTCCCGCCTCTTGAGGATGCGTATTTCCTCCTCGATGCTCTCGTTAATCGTCTCAAGTTTCAGGGCAGCGGCATCTTTGGCCCCGCCCTTCTCCTCACTCACCATCTCCTCCGTCTCCTCATCTTCTGGCTTCACATACTCGTTGTACTCCTTCACGGAGCAAGACCCTTCATAGAGCTCAATCAGCTTCTCCAGCTTCTCCACTGGGCTCCGCCCACGTAACGAGGAACCCGTTGGGGTCCTCGTGGTGACAATGGGACTCAGGAGTCCGCCCCTGTCTTGCCCTGAGGACGAGGGCGTCCTAGGGAGTGCCATGTCAGGCGTTTGTTTTGAAGGGGTGTCATCGTCGTCATCATCATCGCTGGATTTGCTGTTGTTTTCATTGTCGTCAAACTCAGAGTCCACGAAGATGCTGGGTGTGTTGATGCTCCGTCCACTCTCCTTAGTTGATGAGCGACGAGGGAGAGGTTTTTGTTTCTTGACCTATAAATAAAAGTAGAAATGTTGACTAAATTTTCCCCCTTTTTTTCATTGAGCAACAATTGGTGCATAAAGGCACTGGACACTATTGGTAATTACTAAGAACAATTGTTAGCATAAAAACTTACTTGGTTAAAAGCAATGAAGAGCTACTGATAGTATACTACATTGTGAGAAACGGCTCCCTCTGAAGTAACTGAGTTTTTGAGAAAGAAGTTATTTTTCACTCAAATAATAAAAAACGTCAGCTGAAGCATTTTTATTATGCATCTGAAAGCACACAAAGTAATGCAACAAGGGTGTTTTTCTTTCATTATCCTCTTACAAATTCGGTGACCAATTGAGCCAAAATGTTCACAGGTTTGTTATTTTATGCATATTTTGGGATACACCAAGTGAGAATACTGGTCTTTGACAATTACCAAAGGTGTCCAGTCTCTTAAAAAAATTGTTTTAAGTGAATTTGAGTTTATTCATTATTATTTTTATCTATATATTTTTTCTTTTTCGGGGGGGCGGGGATTAAATTAAAATGAATTTCCCTTTATAAAAATGAAGAAAACACATCCCTGACGTAGGATAAATAATCTTCGCATTTTGTGCCAACCTTTACGTCTGGTGACCTAGGCGACTCGCTGAAGTATTTCTCCCTCTGCACATCAAGATTCTCCTCCAGTTCATTCTCTGCAATCTTAGCCGCAATGTTGTAGCGAGTACACAGTCTCCGAACCTCATCTTTAATCTGCTGAACCATCTCCATGTCCCCAGTGGGACTCACCCCCATGGACTGTAGGGCGATGGCTAGCTGCCTGAAAATCAAAGATGTCAGTTAACTGTTACACAAGAGTACCTAAATAATAAATCTATAAAGCGCGTTAATAATCACAGATTCGGTAATGCAACTTATATTACTATTAGAAGCAAAAGTTCAAAACAAAGAACAAAGTAAAATAATTAGGCCTATGTTATAAGATTACAGTTAAGATTCTAGACTAAACATAAACACAGATAGTACTCATTAAACATTATGACTGTCATGAAGTAATGAAGGGACCCTCAAAGGTGACTAGCACTTTTATAAAGCCTACAAGTCCAAAAAACTTGCTTAGCTAAAACAGGTTACAAGCCAAAGTTTCTTAAAATTTACACTGGTTTCCAAATAATTTTTTTTGCTTAGCAAAGAAATGGGCTCAGCAGTGTTTTCTGCTGAACGGTTTTATGCATTTGGGCTCTGTAGAACTGAAAATACCTGTGATAAAGAAATGCCAGTTTTAGATGAGTTAGGAAAAACCCCAAATAACGGGGAAAACTATGGGGATTCGAACCATGGTCCACAGATGTGAAAGACATGGAAAAAACCACTGAGCCAACCTGAATGCCCTCGAATGAAAATGTTGAAAGGAAACACTTCAATATGGACACAATTTTGCAGGCAAGTGAAACAATAAGCTTACCAGTCCTAAAAGTAGCTAACCACAAAAAAATTATGCTTAAATCGGAATAAGGCGCAAGCCAAAGTACAATATCACATGCGCCATTTCTGACTGGTATCCTGCATATTCTTGCTAAGCACAAAGTTTGTGAGCAATTTGTCCAATCAGCTATATGAAATAGGGCCCTGCTGGTTAGTCACTGAAAAAATATAATTCGTGTGCAAAAACCCTGAACTTACATTCTGACAAGATGATCGGGTTCGACCAGTAGCTTGTCCTGCAGCATGGCAGCAATCTGCTTACCACCGATTTCAAGTTTGACTAGTGACTGCAAGGCCTCGGCACGCACCCCTGGCTCCGACTCAAACCGTACCGCCCATAGTACAGCTTCCTGGATTGGCTCACTGAGCTGGCCTATGTCTCCAAGAGCTGTGATGTGATTGGATAAAGACATAGTCCGTTAGGTTGGATTTGAAACTTTGCAGGATGGAAAAACAAGCAAGCATGAAACTACGTCTTGGAATTTGTTGTTGTTCTTCTGAAGATCAGGGTCCAATGTCATTAAGAAATTATAAAGTTAACGTTGCTGTGTGGTGCCCCACTCCTTTTTTTCTAAGCGTGTTTTTCTGCTAAACAGCTTTATAAAATTGGGCCCAGAAGTCACTGATTGACACGTCAAATTTTCACACTGCTGATTATGTTCTGAATTCCCAAAGCTCAATAGTCATGGAGCCAAAATATCAGAGGCAAACACTTACGGATTGTTAAAGGCAGTGGACACTATTGGTAATTACTCAAAATAATTATTGGCATAAAACCTTACTTGGTGACGAGTAATGGGGAGAGGTTGATGGTATAAAACATTGTGAGAATCAGCTCCCTCTGAAGTGCCATAGTTTTAGAGAAAGACGTAATTTTCCACGAATTTGATTTCAAGACCTCAGATTTAGAACTTGAGGTCTCAAAATCAACCATCTAAACGCACACAACTTGTGTGACAAGGGTGTTTTTTCTTTCATCATTATCTCGCAAGTTTGATGACCGATTGAGCTCAAATTTTCACAGGTTTGTTATTTTATGCTTATGTTGAGATACACCAACTGTGTAGGCTAGTCTTTGACAATTACCAATAGTGTCCACTGCCTTTAAATGATTTTATAAAAACAAAGCACCTCGCATAAGTAGACTGTCATGACCGAATTGTCTTAAGCATCGACCTCAAGACTTGATGGCTGAGTCAATCAGAGTGTGGGTTCGAATCCCGGTCGTGGCACTTGTGTTGCAAGCAAAACACTTTTAAAATTGTTTCTCATCACCAAGGAGAAAATGAAAGTGCCATGAAACCAATTATTTCCAATATTATTATTTTTTTTCTTTAAATGAGATTGTTTTTTTATTTATTTAAACAATTCAGATACCTTTGATGGCATGTGCCTTGACTTTCCAGTTGGCGTCAAACTGCGTCAAGAACAGCAGTTTCTGAGTGACTTTGGGGTCTTTAAGAATGAGCAGACTAGCCGTGTTAGTTGCAGCTATGCGAACTGCAATGTAAGCATCGCTGAAGCATTGCAGGTAAGCTGGCAGGAGGCGGGCAGTCATTATACCTAGATAGTTAAGAGGGAAAGGACAAAATCAAATATTTATCTTGGAAGTTGCCTAAGCTGATTTTTGCCGAAAGAACTTTTTTTTACCAAAAAAACATTTCATTCTGTGCATACATGTATGTCACAAACATATTGATTTATGGATGTCATTAAATATAAAAATTCTGACGGTTTTGAATTCTTAATTTTTAATGCTCTACCACTAAGAATTGATTTTTTATTTCATGCAATACATGAAGGCTTCAACTTAAATGAATCTGCAAAAAATAACAGTTTAAAATTTAAATCCATCTTTTCCTGTCAAATCGGCCACAAACCAGACCTGCTACTCCTGTGACCCTCAAACTTACCCAGATGAGCAATCTTATGAAGAGCGTCGATACGATCTCGTTCGTTTCCTTCAAGGAGTCTGTCTCTAAGATCATCATGGACCTCTTTCCCATGGCCAGTCCTCCCCAAGGTCTGCGCCGCCGCTTTGCGGACTTCATGATGCCAATCGTTCCACATCAAGTTACTCAACTTGTGAGTGATATCCTTTGGGTTCAAAGTGAATGGAAATGAGAGTTTAATGTTAAAATGCCACAAAGCTAAAAGTCTGGAAATCTGACTTTCTGGCTTGAGAATAACGCCAGATACCTGCTTGGAGAGCCTCCTAGCAGGATCCTGCCAGATGTACCTTTGACCACACAAACATTTGCAACTTATTCAACAGTAGGCAATCATTTACACGTACAAAAAACAACATTATGCATCTGCTGCATGCAGACAATTAAAATGTGCAAGCTGACAAACTACATCACCTTGGACCAATCATAACAGATATGGAAACTTAGTTTATCCAATGAAAACATTGCTGACCTCAAAATTACCAACAACGCCCACAGCAACTACCAAGATGCCCTATGCTTTTGCCGTGGTGCCCTTTGGAAGGTTTAAATACAAACATATAGACGATGTGACCTATGTTTACATTCAAACCGCCCTCTGTTGACAAAACACTGTATACGTCATGTTTCGCCGGGCAAAAAGACGCGTAGTCATGGTAGGATTGCATACACTTTCTAGCTGGCTGCCAAACCACAAAGGTTTTGCCCGGCGGTATGCGCACTAATCATGTTATGGTTTTCGAGTGACGTCAGAGGTCACATCGTCTATAGATCACATAGAAGTGCCCCTTATCAGAGTAAAATTGCTGTGCTCCTTCAAGATCCAATTTCAATGCCCGTCATTGCATTCAATGACGTCATTGGGCATGCAAGCTTTCTTTAATCTCTAAGGATAAAGACAGGGGACCAGTCTACCAAGGAAGTGGTTAACCAAGCAATGTGGCCTCCAGTGGAGGCATGTGTCACTCACCTTATTTATCACTCCATTCAGCCTCGGCAGTACCCTACAAGCGATGATCCGTTGACGCCAACTGGTACTATTCAACTGCTCCCCGACCATGGAATGCACAATGGTTGAGTTACTGCTCAACCTGGCCATGAGACTCACACAGCGCTCACTCTTGATCATGTCCTCACTGCCGAGTAGTTGCTGTATCAGCTCGCTCACTATGTACGAATCGCAGACTCCGGCATGAGCGAGGCACTGAGCTGAGGCCCAACGCTCAGGTTCACTGCCGTTACGCATGATGTCATTTAGAATCGTTCTTGCCTGGTAGAAAAATATTCATTCAATTCAATTTGATTTGATTCAATTCAATATTGGTTCATTTTATAAAAATACAAACCAAATAAAAAGTCAAAGACTAAGAGAATTGGTTTAAAATAAAATTACCTCAAAAATATAATACCTGTACATGTTTTTAGTTCATTAGTTACATTTGCTTCAGAAAACTTGTTTGCGTTCAAACAAAATAGTTGGTTTTATATCAAGTAAAAAAAATTGCCCAATTTGATGCATCATCTCAAAACCAAAATTCATAGAGCTGCTTAAGCAGACCCCAAGCCTAGAATTACTCAGAGGCCATGGCCTCTGTGGGCCATCGGCCTTGGTGCCCGTTTCTCATAGACTTTAAGGTTTTCTATTGCAAATGCTCTTTGCAAAATGAAAATGGCCTTGCCCTCTCAAAGATAAAATTCCAGACTTGGCAGACAAGTTTGGCTATATTCGCCATAGCAAAACTAACAGAAAACCAGTCAAAGATGAAAAGTGTGATATTTTATCTTGGCTGGTAAACCTTCGAAATTTTGGTCGGTAAATTTTTGTTTTGCTTATCAACAAACTGTCCTCACATAGCTTTATGAATTTTAGCTCAGGGTTTAGTCAATTTTAATCACAGGTTATTTTTCCTCAATTACCATCAAATGTGAACAAAAAAATCACCATGACCGAGTCAGATATAACTTTTTAAAAGGCATAATCAAGTTTCATAACCGTTATGTTAACAAAATCAAATGACGACTAAAGTTAAGCAAATCAAACTAAAACTCTGCAGACACGAGTGAATTCAGTGCTTCCATTTGAAAATCTGTGTAAAAACAAACTGTTAAACAAAACTGAAGTGTAAAATATCACAAGGTGCTGAAAAAGAGGGTGTTTTCAAAGACTAAAACATGAAAAGAGTGCTGTTAAAAAAAAAGTGATGTCCACACAGAACAGTTTGTTGTTGTTTACTAACCGTGACATTTGAAGGCTATCCAACAGGCATGCAGACAAGGAATAAACGGACAATATGAACACATGCTCAAAGCTTAAAATGGATCGACATAATAATACACAATTGAAAATGTTAGTATGGGAATTTAATTTCTACAAAGGATATAAGGGCCCAATTTCATAAAACTGTTAAGCAGATAATACTGCATTGAAATTAGATTTCTACATAGGATATGGGCCCAATTTCATAAAGCTGATACTGCTTAGCACATTTCTTTTCTAAGCAAAAAAATTAGTGGGGCACAAGTTGCAAACTTTATGGTGCCCAGTTTCTGCTAAGCAACACTTTTCTGTTTTGTGCTTTACTGGCTTTATGAAATTGACCCCTGATATTATGAGTTAAAAGCATAATGATAGAAATCATATAAAGTAGGGTTGGGACAGACATTTAAAGGAACACGTTGCCTTGGATCGGTCGAGTTGGTCTTTGAAAAGTGTTTTAACCGTTTTTTATAAAATGCATATGGTTAGAAAGATGTTTTAAAAGTAGAATACAATGATCCACACAAATTTGCCTCGAAATTGTGCGGTTTTCCCTTTACTTTGCGAACTAACACGGTCGGCCATTTATGAGAGTAAAAAAGTTGACTCCCATAAATGGCCGACCGTGTTAGTTGACGAGGTAAAAGGAAAACCACGCAATTACGTGTGATACTTGTGTGGATCATTTTATTCTACTTTTAAAATATCTTTCTAATCATATGCATTTTATAACAAACGGTTATAAACGCTTTTCAAAGACCAACTCGACCGATTCCTTTAACTGGTTAACTGCAATTATGCAGGCCTGATACTTCGCGAAGGCAATGAAGGCCACTGCTCATGCACAACTGGTCATTGCATTGGTGCCCTTTAAATGCTCTCAGTAGAAATTTACAATTTACTCTAAGGGTGTCCTTTACCAAGGAGAAAATGCCTTGGTGCCCTCGCCATTTCAAAAACGTAGCATACAGGCCTGTGCAATCACAATTTTTTTTATCTGTTCCAAATTCCCTAAAGTGGTCAAATGAAGCACATATCTATAATATAAAATATAAAATTAAAAAAAATAAAAAATAAAAAAAATAAGACACTCTCCCAGGAGAACGGTCCCATACAAAATCTAATACAATATTTTCAATCCTCTGCAGTTTGATAAATATTTTGCTTTTTAGCAGCAACACCTATTGTTTTGGCTTTGTGACTGTGAAGAAGGGATAGTTCTATTTTGAATCATGTTTGATCCTGGAAACTGTTTTTAAAAGAATTATTTTTTGAGAGATTGCCTATCATCACAAAGCTACGGTAGGCCACTTCAAGACAAGGGCTACACTTAACTGATTTGGGCTGTGTTAAATCAACTTGTAGCCACCTACTTATCACCTGAAACAGGGTTACCCCCTTCACAGTCCATGTTGATATAATTGGCTTCTTTTATAGCTGTGGGCTTATAGTTTGGATTGGAATCATTAGAACCAGTTTAACAGAATTTACTTGTTTGAGAAACATTACTTAACTAGTATCTGTGGTAGTACAGTAAGCTAAAGTAGCAGTCCTACAGTTTTCTATAACTTCTGCCCGGGTAGTAGTTAAAAAACAGGACAGTTCTTTTCAGAATTGAGAAATCTCCCGAACAATCAGATAAATCTACTCCGCGGTAGTACATAGATTAAAGATATAGTTCTCTAAGAACAAACTCTACTTGGCAAGTAGATACACACATGGTCTTACCACAAACCAAATATGTATTTATACATCACCACAAATCCTATTAACTGATACTCCTTATCATTTTGCAATATACACGTCTCACATGGTATTGCTATGCTGCGTCCAAACTCATGTTTCTACTTCAAAGTTAAAAACCAACAAAGGATTGCTTTAACTGGTTCCCTACCTCCTCATTTGGCCTATTGAGCGTGTATAGAGCAATGGCAGCCGTTATCCTGACCCGTGTACTGGTATCCGTCAATGCTTTTACTACACATTGAAGCAGAACTTCAGGTAGAATTCCCTCTTCTTCACCGGTATCCTTCATCTTATTCATTGCAGCTAAGGCTTTCTGTGCAAAGGTACCTGTGAAAATGGGATACGGGGGGAGCAACAGTAAGACAAATCCGTGATGAAACTCAGAAAGAAGACACAACATATTTATTTGCTCATTGGAACTAAACCATGAATAAATTATTTTCCATCGCGCAACCAGTCAAACTTTTTTATAGAGTGTTTTGGACAAAAAAAACAAGAACTGTGTGTCCCCTCTCTCTTTTCCCAACCTGCAAGAAAGGAACCTCTTAATATCATGAATGTTGGGTGAAATCGTTCTTCAGCGATTAATATTATTATTACACCTTTTCCGGTTCAAATATGGGTGTGTACAATTAGCTTGCCCTGGTTGACCCCAGTGTGCTCATATCTGGGTGAGCCCCTGACATCACCAAAATCGAACGCCAACTTCCCCAAGCAACACACCATTGCATCTTGGGATAGCCGATCGGAACTACTTTCATTTTGTGCATCACATCCGCAGATTCACAAAGATATTGAAAATAATTATTCTCAAGATAAAACTGCAATGTTCAATTAATTTACAAGACCGTGTTGATACAAAAAATGCCAATTTTTATTTAAAAAAATACTTACTCACTGCTCACAAAGTTCCTGTTTTAAGGTTAAAAATGTGTTTCACACTTCCTGAAAGTGCCCCGCTTAATTACAAACAAAATGGTGGCCATTAAGAAAGTTTTTTGTTGTGACGTCATGCACCTCGGTCAGCCCCAAGTAGCCCGCTCCACAAGCAGAGCCCTGGAGGCTTACCCAAGTGCGAGCGCACCAGGGGGGGGGGGGCAACCTAGGGCAACCTGAGGAAGAATCAAATGTACCCAATATACGGCAACTTCGTTTAAAACAACAAAAATTTAAAAAAACTCACTTTTGAGAGGAATTCCAGGGTCTGCTGGTTTCCTGTACGTAGCTGCCTTAGCGATGGTTGCTATGGCCTGGAGTCGGACATGCTCATGGATATCAGACATATCGCGCACAAGTTCATCGATTGTGCTGTCATACCACTTGTTACCGAGGTGCCATTTTGTTCGCCACTCGTCAACTGCAAGTTAAAAAAACACAATAAGTAAGAACAAGACGAAAGTATACTGTATCTGTAGTTTCAATAATTTTGATAAAGTAAAGTTTAAAAAATAAATAAAATAGTACAACATTGATGACAATAAAAATGTACTATAAATTTTCATAACAAATTAGCAAAACACAATCAAATATATTTTGCAGTTCTAAGCAATATTCAATTGTTCTTATAAGCCTTCAACTGTGCGAGTGTTCAATATCCTCTATAATGTGGTTTTAAATGATAAATTAAACTATGACAGCCTAAATCACAGTCACTATCCTATAATTAATGCATCTACACTAGGCCTGGGCGAATTATTCGAATATCCGGTTAATGACAAATAGGTTTTCCTATCCTTAACGCGAATGCCCTTTTTTTCTTAACCGGATATCCGCATAGGGCGCGAATACCTATTTACAAATCGGATAATTCTGTAATTACAACCGAGTAACCGGATATTCTTTAATATCCGAATATCCGCGGACGTCGGGCGACAACTGATATGAATGTTTTGTCTGAATCCTTATGAAACTTCTATTAAGACAGCATAAAACAGCATAAATTAAGTATTTAACTATGCTCACCTCCGTGAAGAGTTAAAACAATGACATTTCTGACGTAATTTGTTCAAAGATTACAAAAGTTTTCCTTCACGTAGAGTCAATCACGATCAAAAGAAAAAGCAAATCACCATCTTTAAATTAGATCCGGTCATTTTTATGAATGAACCGAGTGACACTGTCTAAAACTAATATCAATCCGCCCATAAGATCTCATTCACAAACGAACAGCGCCCTCTAGCAGCAAAAAAAACTATTTGAATATCCGATTAATTTCGGATAGTTGGCCAGCGGTATCCGAATAACAAAATTTCACTATTCGCCCAGCACTAATCTACACAGTACACAGTCAACCCTCCTACTGTCTGACCATATTCAATATTATATAACACCCGAGCAGATCCTTGCCATTTGATTGGAGGATTGTCCGTCACGTGATAGCAAATAAAAGTGCCATTGCACGCTGAGTCACTCACCGTGCTTTTTCGTTCCATCCGAAAAGTAGCATTGCACGCTGCCAGCGTGCAATAGTACTTTTCGGATGGAACGAAAAAGCTAAGTAAACACATATCGCACTGCGTGCGCGTGTCTTTGGTAACGCAGCAGTGTTACTGCAAGGTAGTAAAATTACTTAACATTCGGCTTCTACAATTAAAAATTGTAGGCCTACGTTTTGTTTGTTTTGAAAGTTGTATCTTTTAATCAAAATGACAAAGATCTGCTTGGATGTTATATAAAACAAATAATGAATGTTTTTCATTCGTGCAATGGTGCGAAATGTTCATTCGTTGAAAGCTGGAATGTTCCATTCAACTCGGCTCCGCCTCGTTGAATAGAACATTCCATCTTTCAACTCATGAACATATTCGCACCATTGCACTCATAGACATTCATTATGTGTATACCATTCACTGGGGTTTTAAATGATACCCCAGCCTGCAATATAATATATAAGGTTGAAACCTGGCATCTGTACACAGCTAGCTCAACACACATCTGCGCTACCCCACACAACCTGTGCAGCTTATTATGGTTGGTCAATTTCTGCTGAAATATGTACAGAGGGAAGGGTTGTTATATTTGACTAAATCACCATCCATATATTAAGGCTGACTTACTCAGTCTGACGAGGGCATAGTTTTGCTTGTGTTGCTTCTCTTCTGATGGGTCTGGTTCCCTGTGTGCCTCTGGGTCATATCCTGCTTCATGAATGGTCAACGATACGTCACCCTGTAAAAAAATACAAATGGCAGAGAGAAGGTAAAGCGTGTAAAGCCTGAACATACTTCTTGCGACTGCTTCGTGCGAGGCAAATTTGAGGTCACAGCTCTGTTTTCGTTGTGGATGTGTCGCGGGAGTTCAGCATACCTGAACTTTTCTGAATTGTCTACTGGATTCTTATTATATTACTATATATTTCTGGTAATAAAACCAAAACTAATCATCTTGCTAACCTGTGAAATACACTAGTATAACACTTTTAAGAAAACATTTCTGAAATTGTTATCACGAAAATGTTTTAACTCGCGATAAAAGCACTGGACACTATTTGTAACTTCTAAAAAAAAGTTAAGCATAAAAACTTACTTGGTAACGAGCAATTGAGAGCTGTTGATAGTTCAAAAAATTGTGAGAAACGGATCTGCCCTGATGAGTAACGTAGCTTTTGAGAAAGAGGTTATTTCTCACTCAAATAATAAAAGACTTGAATCTGAAAACACACACATTTGTGCAACAAGGGTGTTTTTTCTTTCATTGTTTGTTTGCAACTTTGATGTCCACTGATGAACACCGCTCTTTGACAATTACCAAAGGTGTCTAGTGCCTTTAAGCAGCGCTATGAAATTGGCCTAAATACTTAGTCTTAAAATGAACACAATGTTTAATGAGGTGTACCTGTATAGCCACAGGGAGCTGACTCCATTTCTTGTAGCCCCGGTACTCCCTCGGCGTCCCACTCTCATCTTTCTTGTCCTTTGTCTTCTTCTTCTTCTTCTTAGTCTTGTCCAGGACGCCGTTCCAGACAGTTGGATCTTGAGGGAAGTCCTCCTGCCTGGTAACCTGGTAATGATTACCAGTGTCTAGGAGAAGACGGTCCTGAGCTGGGTGGAGCATCTGTTGGGCTCCTAAGATTGGGAAAAGATACAAACAATGGGTTTGAGATGAGTATGTTTCTAGTGCCAGGGTATCTCAAAAGGGCATTTTAGTCTTCTTTTAAATAATAATTAAATAACATCGTCAATTACCACACCCAGCTACGGAAGGACTACGCTTGAACAGACAAACATTTCAAGACAAGTGTGATAAATATGAGACCGATTAAAGTAGCAACTTAAAGGCAGTGGACACTATTGGTAATAACTCAAAATAATTATTAGCATAAAATATGGTAACGAGTAATGGACAGAGGTTGATAGTATAAAACATTGCGAGAAACGGCTCCTTCTGAAGTAATGTAGTTTTCGAAAAAGAAGTAATTTTCCATGAATTTGGTTTAAAGACCTCAGATTTAGAATTTGAGGTCCCGAAATAAAGCATCTGAAAGCACAGAACTTCTTGTGACATGGGTGTTTTTTCTTTCATTATTATCTCGCAACTTCGACGACCGATTGAGCTCAAATTTTCACAGGTTTGTTATTCTATGCATATGTTGAGATACACCAAGTGAGAACACTGGTCTTTGACGTTTACCAATAGTGTCCAGTGTCTTTAAAAGGGTTCACAAGGTGTCAGCCAGGGTGCATTCAGCAGCTACTGCCAGAAACAAGCCCCTTCTCTTAGCGATTTAAATGGTTTTTATACATTGCACAACACACTGGACCTATAGCTTTACATCACTTCCAAAGGACACAGCAATAATAGTTAAAGGAACGTTACAGAATTGGTAAGAAACAAAAATCGTGTAGATCACAGATTGACATAAAACTTACACGGTCTAATGATGATGATAGTAGAAAACATCCATTGAAAAATTTCTGTCTGAAATTTAATATTTTATGAGAAATAAATAATCTAGTTTCGCGTTTGGAGTTTATCGCTTAGTGATCATTTTATTCATTTTTGTTTTGGCATCGATGCAATGCAAAATTCGTAATCGGTTTTTCACTTTTCTCTCGTGATCCAGATGGCTGATCGATCTCAAACTTCTACAGGTTTGTCAGTTTATGTAATATGGTGGATTACATAAAGTGCTCAACACTGCCAGCAACTTTTTTGCTAGCAAAACCAATTCTGTAGTGTTCCTTTAAAGTGTCTTGCCTAAGATAACAAGTGTCAAGACCATGTCAAGCCCACACTCTGCTGATCAGAAACACCAGAGCATGAGTTAAGTTGACTTTACCACTCAGCAATACACCGAGGATCAGAGCTTCGAACGAGGACTGGCTTCCAGTCCTTTCTTCATTTTAAAGGTTTCAACCTTTCTTTTAGCTTCACAATTTTATAGTTGATGGATGTGAGCCCGGCGTTGTTAAAAAGATTTAAAGACACAACCATTGCATAATTACATTGGCTGACCATGATAACAATGTGTCTACCTTCCATCTTCTTACCTGAAAGCCACTCTTGTTCAAACTGGTTGTGAGTGTCGAACATTGTATCACCGAGCGCTGGATTCATCACATCCTTCAAAGTCGGAGGTGGCTTTGTCTTTTTTCGAGTCACTTTGATCTCCCGAGCTGTGCTGTTGATTGCTCCTGTGAGAGATACAGAGAAATTTTTTATCAACCTTATTTCTGAGCAGGAGATTTTGCAGAACAATGAGATATTGTTGCAGTGAACCACTCACTTACGTCACAGAACACATTGTGTAACATTTTAGTTGGTAACCTGATTCTACTGAGAGAATACTTTTTGATCTTGTAGGCCAAAATTCCTTGCCATAGATATCGCTCAACAAAATTAATTGCATAGTTAGCATGGACTAAGTTAACAGGGCCCACTTTCATAAAGCTGTTAAGTAAATGAAAAATTGCTTAGCACAGGAAAATCCTGCTTAGCAGAAACAGGTTATCAATCAAAATACCATAATTATACACATACGTTGTTGGCTTATAGTAGCAAACTTTCACTTTACATTTTTATGAAATTGGACCCAGATCACTTGGTGTGACATTCTTTGCTGGGCTCTGAGCATACATCTTCTTTAGCTAAGTATGATAGTGTGTTGCTTGAGAGTTTACCAGGGCCTATTTTTATGGCTCTGCTTACCGCAAGCAAAAAAAATTGGTTAGCGGGAAAATTTTGCTTACTAGGTATTCTTCGCTTGCTTCCACAGAGCACAGAAACTTGGCTCTTGCCCAAGCTAAGAATGGGGAATGCAAGCTTAGAATTCGGCAGTAAGCAGAGCCACAAAATTGAACCCTGATGTTACACAGCAAACTTACCAGCTACTTCTTTCTGCATTTGTTTCTGCTGTCGCCTAACCGCGTCCGGCTGCCGGTAGAACGAAGCCAAGGATCTGGAGTTGACTCCATCATCTTCGGGCTCCGTTTCTTCCCTCCCAGCGAGGGTATCAGCTGCCTGCTGGAACGACATCTGCTGCTGCTTAATGGATTCCACCTTAGAGGTCGTCAGAACCGTTGTCTCCTTTGTGCTTATTTCACTAACACTCACGTCATCGTGGATCAGAGTGTCCATATAGCTCGACGGTTCTCCGTACAGATCGACCAGCATGCGGTGTAATTTGTCCTTCTGAGGTCCCTCGGCCGTCTGCTCCCCAACGATCCAGCGAGCGGTGTTCTTACTGAGATTCAAAAGCAAGTTCTCGTCCCAGTTTTGGGAGTGCTTGACTTTGACTTGTTTAGCATTAGCCTCTTCGACTGAGTCATCGATCCCTATTGGATTATCGGTGAGGAAGGTTTTGGACATTGCGTTAGTTGTGGAATCGGTGTCGGCTTTGACAGTCTCACGGTCGTCTTGGCCGTTGGAAGTAACGATCGGTTTAAGTTTCTTTTTCCGGAGTGGTTCCAGACGGTGAGTGCAACGTTTCTTTATGTGGCAAGGTAAATGCTGATCTGTCGTCCTTGAATTGTAGCGACCCACAGGTCCGACGAACTTCTTTCTATCTCTTTGGATGATGTCAGTGTAATCGTACGCATCTTTGATGTTTTTTTTATCGTAGGGTAACATATGAGCTGCATGAGTTTTAACGACGTCCTCGCTGAATACGAGATCCGAGCTGATTTTTTGCAGGTAGTCTCGCCTGAGCATGTTCTGACGCTTGCTGAAGTACGGAGTTGGGCGTAGGTCGGACAAACTGATGTTGTTCCCTTTAAAGCTACTTGCGTCTGCTCCAACTTGGGGGACCTTGACCCTGTCAGCGCAGGGGAAGAGTTCTGGGTGCAGTGGCAGCCGATCCATGGCCATTGTTTCCCCTTCAAAATATGAATTCACTTTCGTAGAGGAAGGTAGTGGAATCCCTTATTGAGCCTGCATTGACTCAATACACTAAAAACCTATAAAAATAAAACAATAACATTTTATAATCATATTTTTTAAAAACCTTTTTAGCACAACCAAACAATTAAGTTTATTTTATTTTATTATTTATTTACTTAATTGATTTATTAATTAGAACGGGTAGCCTTTTCAGTTGTGTACTGCTATCCCTGAGTAAAATAGTAAAATACAACGTCCCAACAATTTTAAAGTCAGGCAACTCAAGTTTCTGTTAAAAAATTTGGATATAATATGTTGCCGGCTACAGTTTAGTAAACACTAAAAATAAATGCGAATTTACAGTACATGTATAGCGCAGAAACAGACATTTTTATTTTTAACAGACAAATTTATCACAGTATGAGTAAACATGATAAAATGTCTAAATTCTAAAGTATGTCCATTCCCCCCCCCCCCCACACACACACAAAAGAAAAAAGAAAGAAACATATGTCACTGCGCATGTTGTTCAGAATTCAGAATCAGAGAAGAGCCATTCTTTATTTAAATAAGTAACTAGACCCAGTAACTGGGGCGCTGTACTCCTTTCGGTCGTAGCGATAATGACAAAAATTTCGAAAAAAGGGGTATACCGAGCGCCCCAGTTACAGTCACTGAGTCTAAATAACACTAACATTAACAATCATGACTAATGGGAATGGTGGTTTACTTAAATTAAATTTAACTAAAAGCTGGTGCCGGCACATTATGTCAGTATCCACTGTCAGTGCCAAGTGTGTTATAGTCTATTTCAGGGAATGCCAGTCATCTCGCCCCTGGCAAAGTCCCCTCCGGGTACAAAGTCGCCCCCTACAAAGTCCCCCCCCAGCAAGCTCGCCCCCTCCGGGTACAAACTCGCCCCCTCACAATGTCGCCCCCTACGAAGTCGCCCCCCCCGACACAGTCGCCCCCCGACAAAGTCGCCCCCTATCAAAGTCGCCACCCAACACAGTCACCCCCTACCCATTTTTGCCTATTGTTTCAATGATTTTCTAAAGGGAATTTGTTTTATTGTTTTTAACTTGATTCAGACTTTATACATTTTTGCTGAGGATAACTTATTGAAAAACCACAATTTTTGACAAAAGTTATTCCGTTGTTGACAATTTTTTTTTTTGTGGATCCTTACAGACCCATCAAGGCTGTTGTTTGAGCCACGTGTGCGAGGTTGAAAGTAGAAAGACACGACCGTACTCACGACTTCGCTATACTGTTCTCGCTGTACAATGTACTGCTGTATACATGTACGTTGTTCGTGTATGCACAGCGTGCAGACTGCCGAATTGTTCCGCGCCGGGCTGGGGCACACTACACAAACAGCCTTGAGTCAAGGCTAGGTCCAAATCGGAAATTTAGTACATGTAGGTCGATTCGTGCATTGTTTTGCTATTGTTTCCATGACATCTAAGGGGGAAAGACAGGGGATCCTAGGCCTAACTTATTGAAAAACAACAAATTTCCAATAAAAATTCTCCCGTTGTAGCGAAGTATTTTATTGAAAAATAAAGTTCTAGAAATATTTACTTACTTAAATATAAAAATATATATCTTACAGAAATATCATTAAATAATTAAACTTAAAAACATGTCATTAGAAAAACAAATCATTAGAAAAACTTATTGTTTCTTCAAACAAAAAACTAATTGTTTCTTCAAAAACAAAAATTCATCATGATCGTCCATCATGACCCAATAACCTAAATAAACGTAATGTCCATAAAAAAAAAATTGATGTCCAATAAAATAATTGTATTTGTAAGTGTAGAAAAGGTGTTTTTTACCCCGAATTTAGTAACGAACGCCAATATCCGCCATGTTGTCTTTCAACGCACTTGGACGATTCTATTATACCGCAGGGGTGATATAATATGCAAGATGATTATTTACTCTTTTAAAAAATGTATTTCATGGAGTTTAAAACAATATTATATTTCAGTTTCCCCTTTTAACTTCGAATTCCAGAGTGGCGGCTTAGTTACTAATAAGAAAGAAAAAATCAGCAGCTAAAACCAAAACGAAAAATAAAACTCAGCCCTCAGAAATTACCTCGCCCCCTGCGGTGTAATAGAATCGTCCAAGTACGTCGAAAGACAAAATCAAAATGGCGAATATTTCCGTTCGTTAATAAATTTGGGGTAAAAAACACCTTTTTTACAGTTACAAATACAATTTTGTCAACAGTTTGAAAGTGATTTCGATGCATATGACTCTTGTGCACATATTTAATGGTTGAATTACGTTCAAATGTTCTGTTAAAGTGCATTTAAAAATTGTTGTCGTGAGTTGTCGTGAGGGGTCGTGAGTTGTCGGTATTTAGTGCTACCCAAATGTTTTACTTTTTGAGAAAACATTAAAACAATATCAATTCTCGTATCGATAATCACGGCGAAACGTGCGGAAACGAGGGTTTTCCCGTTATTTTCTTCCGACTCCGACGACCGATTGAGCCTAAATTTGCACAGGTTTGTTATTTTATATAGAAGTTGTGATACACGAAGTGTGGGCCTTGGACAATCATGACAATACTGTTTACAATATATATTTGGTTTGCGGTAACACCATGTGTGTATCTACTTGCCAGGTAGAGTTGTTCTTATCTTAGGGAACTGTCTTGGGGGACAATACTGTTTACCGAAAGGGTCCAATGGCTTTAAAAAAAAAACATAAAACAAAACAGTTAAATATCTTAAACCTTTCATCATGAACACAATTTATTCTTACCACATTTCCAAACCTTTCCAATGTCTACAAAGTTTAGATTTATTGAGGAACAATCGCGTTAACTTTTCAAACAATAAACTAAAACTTCTGCCCCCTAGCTGGAAGCGGCCATGTTGGTTGTTGCCATGTCGACAAAAACATTTGGAACGTGCAGTTGAGTACACTTTCGCCAGTTACCTCGCTCCCCTGCCTGCTGGGCAGCGCGCCGTGTAGTCGATGCCTCCATCACTTACCCCTGGCAGGGATGTACAGAGAAACAACGCTGATTGACTCCTCCAGGGGTGACTACTTTGAGTTCTGCATGGTTGGATACACGGCTACCAGTAATTTTTAAAAAACTACATTACTTTAAAGGCATGGACACCATTGGTAATTACTCAAAATAATTGTTAGCATAAAAACTTAGCAATGGAGAGCTGTTGATAGTAGAATTAGAACACATTGTGAGAAACGGCTCCCTCTGATCATGATTCGGGAAAGAAGTAATTTTCCACTAAAATATTTGATTTCGAGACCTCAGAATTAGATTTTGAGGAAATCAAGCATCTGAAAGCACACAACTTTGTGTGACAAGGGTAATTTTTCTCACCACTTTTAACTCGCAACTTCGACAGGGGCGTCAATCCGTCTTGAAAGTTTGGGGGGGGGGGACATAACATTTAAAGTGCGTGGGTTCCGATGCCCGCTTTAGGGCCCAGGGAATTTGTTTAGGCCGTAGATGCTCTCTGGTGCAATCTAGGGAGTCTGAGGGGTGATGTGCCCCCTCTCAGATGTTGGAATTTAATGCCTAGGATTTTAAGCTATGATGCACCTATTTTTGCTATCATGGTTATTGGTTAAAATAACTCAATTATAGCTTCGTACTGTCCATAATATTGTTTCTGAATTAGGGCCTATAATGCTCAGACGGCGTTTCATCCCTACCATCACCAGCATCTTCAAGACATTTTAGGGGAGGGTAGGGAGTGGGGTTGGTGGGTGTGGCACATCTATCAAAGATGGAGCCTGCTATAAAGCGGAACGCGAAGCCCTTTACGGCGTGGGGTGCAGGCCCGATGAAGGGCCCGGGAAAATTTTGCATTTTAGATGCTCTGTGATGCAATCTAGGGCCAATTTTGTGGGGGGACAACTTGTGCCCTCCAGGATTAATGCCCATTGGACAAAGGGTTTGGCCTTACACAGTGCAAAACTTGGGCTTCATGACAAAGGTGGTCAAAAATATGGGGGGGGGGGACATTTGATATTGTGTCCCCCACCCTCCAAAAGATGGGGGACATGTCCCACTGCCCCCCCCCCCCCCCCCCCCCCGATTGACGCCCATGAACTTCGCTTCGACGACCAATTGAGTTCAAATCTTCACAGGTTTGTTATTTGTGTTGAGATACACTGAGTGAAAAGACTGGTCTTTGACGGTCACCAATAGTGCCCAGCGTCTTTAAAAGTATGCACCTAGTTTAAAGAAGTCCACTTTCGGTTTCTTGCTTTTTGGTGGCATATTATTATTCATAAAACATAAGTCTAAATAAAATTAATGGCGGCACATGATGTTCACCTGACAAAAGCGGCAAATGTGTGGCCGCTTCAATGTTTTTATTTGGGGTCCAAATACAAAAATGAGGCTTGACTCTTTGTTTTGGGGTTGCTCAATTTACTCTGCCGACTGTAGTTTAGCTAATTCTTCTTTAAAGAAAACTTAAAACAGATCAGTATTTGGGACTTTTGGGAGGCTTGGTGACAACAACATACCGGGTAAAATCTATTGTTCTCGTTAATGTGAGCATGCTCAGGACTGCATAAGTGCATGGGTGCGTTCGTTTAGCTTCCCTGGGTGGACCCCGGTGTGTGGCATTTTTTTTTTTTGCAGGTCGAACGTGGGTAATTATCTGCACACGTTCGTCCTGGAAAAAGAAAATGCCACACACCGGGGTCGATCCGGGGAAGCTAATCGAACGCACCCACATGAAAACAAAGTACACGGAAAGTCTGCTGCCATCTAGCGTTCCAAAGTCTCCCATTCTTATAAATTCTCCTGTCAGATAACATATCAACCCATTTTATAAATTATTACTTTTGTAAAAATTTAAGAAAAAAAAAGAGAGAAAACAGTTTTTATGCACGACAATAAAACTTAACTGATGTTCAATGTATACCATGCACTAATTGTAAACAATGCTACACACTTAGGCCTAAACATGACTCAAACAAACCAAACCTTCCAATTAGAAATCCCTATAGACTTTCAAAAAAGAAAAAAAAAAAATTAATTAACAATACACCAGACCTTTTACATTAGAGTTTGAAGATAATGATGGTAGAAAGCTTCCCTTAAAATATAACTTACTGACGTGCTGTAGTTTTTGAGAAGTGAGTAAAACAATGCACGAAGAAGAAAAAATCAATTTCATTGAGACGAAAATTATTTTAGCATGTAAAACGTATTTACCAGTTATGGTATTTAATACCGCTGCTGGTAAAGAGACAACAAAAGATGAAAACAAAGCTCACCTTCAAAGAAAAAGTTTAGTTCTCTTTTTTTGTGCCAACGAAACAAAATAATTTTGTACTAAAAGGAGCCGTTTATTTCGTGCGTCATTTTTGTGTCATTGTTTCGAGCGCAATAAATAAAGAACTCAAATTATTTCTGAAGAACTCAAATTATTTCTGAAGAAAGTATTTCTGAAGAACTCCGTTTAGGTAATGTATAGATTTAAAGATTTTTAATAAGAATAAATACGAGTTTGCAATACATCGAGCGCGAATAATATTGCAGTTCTGGTCTAGCCACGGACTACTGTGTACACCAAGCAGCCAGGCTGATCCTCTGCCGTCAAGTCTCCAGGCTTTACATCGTAGAGCCTGCACTGACCGGAAGTCATGACGTAGTCGAAAGACCAACACCCGTTATTCATCTTACAACGCATGAAACATTGCATGGGCGACTTCATGTGAACGACCGACAGAGGGCGTGCGTCGGTGATATGTTTTCCCACGAACATCAATGTGGACATGCAGGTGATGGAGAACGAAGCGTCCACGATCATTGCAGCTGTAGACATACCAATGGCTGAGGAGTAAAACCAGAAAAAACATAGTAGTAGCGGGAATGCTTTGGTCGTTTGCGGGAAAGAAAAAAACTGTTCTTCGAGCTCAGTAAATTTGTTGTAGCAGTCCCCTTAAAAGTAAAAACACACATGTGTTGATTGATCCCACATTGATGCAATGACCTTGATTAGCAATAGGGTGATACACACATGTAATAGTTAGTTTATCAATCAAGGATGTAATGAATTAAATATTATTTGTTTGTCTTTTGCAGCATTCAGCAATGGTTCTCTTTAAGAAAGTACAAAATAATATTGTTCTTTGTCAATAACTCCTTTCATTTATGTCTTACTTGTCATTTGAAGGCAGGCTTCCATGGGGTACTCATCAACTATCACCTCGCACAGATTTAGGACATTGTGACCGTTGTCTTGACCATACATATGATCATCGTCGTCCACACTGACGTACCTGGCAATCACGGGCGGGTCGCACACAATCTGTATGTGTCCCCAAAGGATCGACGCTTGGTCTGATGTCACTGGTACCCCACACGCTGCATTGCTGAAAATGTCACTCTCTGTGCCTGCCCTTACGACGGCGCCAGACAATCGATTGTCTGTGAATGAAAAGTTAACATTGTATTCTCTGTTCAAAACTCTTTTGATTTCAGGATGTAAATTATGACTAAAATCAAACAATTTTCTCGAAAAAGTGTATTGCCTGATGCTTTGTTAATTTTATTATCGCCTATGAATTTGTTGTTACTACGCTGTTTTGGTCACTCAACTTTGCTGTTTCAATCGAGGTAAGTCGTTCTGCGTTCACATACAACTTAGTACTGAGTGCAGAATAAGCAACACGATCCACGTGACGCTAATGTTCGTCCGTAAAACCTACATATTTTGCCATTCACAAATTGGGTATAACAGGGGGAAAGGTTTTATTTATTTTACAAGACCAGAATGTCATTTAGTTCCCAGTGGCATACTCACACTTTAAATGCAAGAACTTTATGGCAAAAAAGCCTGTCGAAGACGGCTGAAAAGTGCAAATCGTGCGTGCGTCAATGGAATTTGACTTGTCTGACACATTGTCAGACGGTCGCTCTTTGGTCAATATTTCTTTGATCATCCAGTTAGAGCATAAGTTTTTACATCAATATGAGTAAGATGTATTAGCTGTTTAGGTGGACCTTTACTAGGTTGAAAATACACTCCCAGTAAGGAAATACGGCAAACATTATTACGACGCGCTAAGGGGTCTAAAATGCGCACTCACAGGAAAAGTGCAAATCGTGCGTGCGTCAATGGAATTTGACTTGTCTGACACATTGTCAGACGGTCGCTCTTTGGTCAATATTTCTTTGATCATCCAGTTAGAGCATAAGTTTTTACATCAATATGAGTAAGATGTATTAGCTGTTTAGGTGGACCTTTACTAGGTTGAAAATACACTCCCAGTAAGGAAATACGGCAAACATTATTACGACGCGCTAAGGGGTCTAAAATGCGCACTCACAGGAAAAGTGCAAATCGTGCGTGCGTCAATGGAATTTGACTTGTCTGACACATTGTCAGACGGTCGCTCTTTGGTCAATATTTCTTTGATCATCCAGTTAGAGCATAAGTTTTTACATCAATATGAGTAAGATGTATTAGCTGTTTAGGTGGACCTTTACTAGGTTGAAAATACACTCCCAGTAAGGAAATACGGCAAACATTATTACGACGCGCTAAGGGGTCTAAAATGCGCACTCACAGGAAAACATAATAAAAACAAAATTGAGCTAGACAATGAATAATACTTAAAGGCAGTGGGCACTATTGGTAACTACTCGAAATAATTATTAGCACAAAGCCTTACTTAGTAACGAGTGATGGGGTGCTGTTGATAGTATAAAACATTGTGAGAAACGTCTCTCCCTGAAGAAACGTAGTTTTCGAGAAAGAAGTATTTTTTTCCACGAATTTAATTTCGAGATCTCCGAATAAGATGCGGTCTCGAAATCAATAATCTGAAAGCACACAACTTCGTGTGACAAGGGTATTGTTTCTATAATTTGTTATCTCGCAACTTCGACGACTCGTGCTGGTGCAATATGTTGAGATACACCAAGTGAGAATACTGGTCTTTGACAATTACCAAAAGTGTCAAGTTTCTTTATTGTAACCGTTGTTTTATCCGTTGAAATATGCTGAGCGCTTGAAGTTATAACGTAAAACGTACAAAATGGGGGTGTTTTTACCCAGTTTTACTATCCAAAGAGTGCGTTCGGGAAAAAAAATCGCTTTTACAAGTGAACATAAGCATAACAAAATAGGACAACCGACAGGCTCGGTATTTTTCAGTAATAAAGACCATCATAAATTAATGTAATACATGTTTACAATGCCGTTATTAAAGGACGCGCCCAAACTGATGGACTTCGGCAGTGGCTGTAGCCATTATTCAAGGCGCACGCGGCACCCCCAGATGTCAAGCACGACCCAGAGTTATATCATAAGAACGACCCCAAAGCGCGAGCTGGTCTTTATTCGTGCGTGATATCATGGGGTGCCGCAGGCTACAGTGGATGAGGCTGTATCTCTGAAAACGCTTTTTCCAACGCTTATGCTGCATCCAACGGCCATAGCCATGAGCCGCAGTAGAACATCTGACGTCACAATTCGAGGCTCGTGAAATACGCCAGAGGTCTGCCGTTGAGCCCACGTCTATAATCACCTTTGACATCGCATTATGATGGCCTTCATGGTTCTATAGAGATTCGCAGTTAAATCCGACGTACATGTGTAAACATATAAACCAATATAGTCCTTATCCTTGCGGATAAGTACAGGGGACCAGTCTATAGCCGCTCGACTCGGATACGGCCACATATTGATCCTTCCGTGTTGATATCACGTGAACAGCGCGCCTGTGGGTCAAAGATAAAAGATACTGATATGCCTTGCAGTAACACTGCTGCGTTACCAAAGACACGTGCACGCAGTGATGTTTTTACTCAGCTTTTTCGTTCCATCCGAAAAGTACCATTGCACGCTGGCAGCGTGCAATCATAGAGCTATATATATTGACTAGAGCGCTAACTTGCTCCGCGTTTTGAAGCCACCCTGAGCGCAGACATGTTTGATGTGTTGCGTGACTACGGAACGATTTTAATTTTAAGAGAACACACATTGCCGCGATTTGTTTTTAATTCGGCATGTGCGCTTTCGTACGCGACTGCCCATTCGCGCACGTCCGCGCTACGAAAACCGTATGTTCGACTTGATTGATGTACTAAAAAAAGTGTACGCGCCTTTTAAACATGACGCACATGGCGCTCGCGGTTTTGTACGCTCATCAGCAGATTGTGCGTTCACATTTGCTGCATTTTTTGCTTCGATGACACATAGAAAAGAACAAACGCACTATCATGCAAATAGCCGTACAATTGCCGTACAAAATTTCAAGCTTTTGTATTGGTTTGTACATAAACATGGATGCGCCCACACGGCTTCAAAACCTTAGTGCGTGTATAACGGGGTGTTAGCGCTCTAGTCAATATATATAGCTCTATGCGTGCAATAGACCTTATTGCAGATAGCAATTTTGAACAACTGCATGCAACTGACTTCGACAAAAGCATGGACGACCTCCATGACAAAAGTAAGACATTTTTTTCTGTTACAAAACAGAGAAACATTGCCATGGTCATGATGATCGAGGACTGTCATGACTGTTTTACAAAAAATAAAAACATTTCTTATTCCTGGTCTAGATAGAGTCTAGATATAGCTCTATGGATAAAGCCCATCAATGGTTACATTGTCTTGATTCGATTGTATCTGTAATACAGATCAGCAATGACGTGGACGTAAATAGAATAGCTTTCAATCATGGTAGTTGAACCCTTGCAAGCGCGTCACATGCAGCAACTGATGCCACGCTCATCATGTTGGTGGTCAATAGGTTTACGTGTAAATGCCGCGTCGCCTAAAATGCGCACTTCACTGAATAAGACACGTTTACATTGACCACCAAAATGGTGCATCCAAGATTATTCTGATGATGACGTTAGGTGAATTGGGTTAAAACTCATGTACACTACATAACAAGAGTGGACCTGATAACAAAAGTCCACATAATGTAGGGGATTGAAACACTGTGTGAACTTGCACACATTCACACAGTGTTATTTGAAAGTGTTGAAGAATATGATGCCCCAACCCACCCACCCCAGTTATGCCAGTGTTTACGCCACATCTTCTCTGACAAGTCTCAATCGTGAGGGGCCCAAAATGTCTTACCAGTAGAGACTTGATTTCTGCATGAGTGGAATGATGTCTTGATTCTGCATGTCTGCAGTGAAGCATTCCAGACAGAATAGCGACTGGAGAATGGCGTTCATGTAACACGTATTACCAAGATTTGAGAATCTGGCGGAAAAAGTGCACAAATCAGACAAATCATCACCAACATTACAAACGGACACACACAAATACAAGTAAAAAGTAGCAATCCGGGAAAACAGCAATGAACATTTTTAAAATCAAGCTCTGTAAAAAAAGTTATGGGTATTTTCAACTAGCTTTCTAACAATGGTTTCTTGATGCTTTGAACTTTATACATGCGTCGAAAATTGCAAAAAGGCATTTTCCGTTTTCACAAACTGACACCAGATAATACAACAAATAAGCAAAAAATAAAAAGCACATTGCACATTGAGACATTTGAGATAAAAACTAATTAATGTTATTATTGTTATAGATGGTAATGTTACATTGGTGCTAAAGAATATTAATGCAGTACCCGTATTGGCAGTTCGAATCCTATGTTAACATCTATTATATCGTTGTGGTACCCGCTGCCAAAACATAGGATTCAAACTGCCTCTAGCTACTGGCAGTCACGGTAGTCTTATTGGTAAGACACTGCTCTAGAATTGCAAGGGTTGTGGGTTCGAATCCCACCCGAGTAACATGCTGGTGATATTTTTCCACAGCAATCGGGAAAGTACTGAGTATACAGTGCTAACACACATCGGTGAAAGGGTAAAAAAGTAATAATAATACTTTTTTTTTTAAGTGTGTGAATGACCTACCCTTGTAGACTGATCTGAGACGTCTTGACTGCTGTGGGGATGCTCTTCTGCCTCCAGCCGGGTAGCTTGTGATCGGGTACAACCTCTTTGAGTTAGAGACGCTCAGGAATCCAGGGGTACGCTTTACCGTGACGTTAGAGTTGGTTTGCCTGAGGGGACAAACAACATTAAGAATATGGGACTTGAGGCATTGCACGGTGGGGTATCAATAACCTAGGTATCAATGAGGGGACAAACAACATTAAGAATATGGGACTTGAGGCATTGCACGGTGGGGTATCAATAACCTAGGTATCAATGTTAGCGATAACAACATGCGTATCTACTTGCTAGGTAGATTTCCTACCTTCTGCCTAGGTAGTATTTAAGAAGCAGGACAGTTCTTTTCAGAACTGAGAAGTCTCCCCAATAGACCCTTTCCATGAAATATGTAAATTGTACATAGCGCGTGCGCACTAACGTTTTGGTTGGCAAAATGAGGGAGCATCGCTCTGTTTTTTTAAACGGTTAATGGGTGCGTGACGCAGACGCGATTGCGCGTCTGCAACCAACAGGGTCTGTACGCATGCATGAATGTAATTAGCATATTTCATGGGTAGGGTCCATTCAGAGAATCTAATCTGAGGTAGTAGAGAAGTCTCCCGAATTAAAAAAAAGTTGTTGTGCTCTAAAGAAATCAACATCAGGTTGTGAGGACAAATAGAACTAATGCCATATAAAAAATAACATGTTTTTTTTAAGGCCCCACTTTAAAAAACCCAATAAACTCACCTTGATTGTAGCATAGAGCATGGAGCAATAAACTAGATTTTTGCTCCATGCATAGAGTAAGATGATTGTAGCAATGCATCCGTGGCAGAGTAACCAGCAATCTGGCGCCCTCTACTGTAGAAAGCTGATGCATTGGAAACCGGCTTGGGGGCAGCTGCAAGTCAGGGTTTAAAAAAAGAATTCACTAGTATTCTCATACTTTGTATTGTTACTAAAAATGACACTTCATCTAAGCCCTAAGCGGATATAGGCACGGGAAAATTCTGCATTTTAGATGCTCTGTGGTGCAATCTTTGGTAAATTTTGAGGGGGGACATTTGATATTGTGCCCCCCTCCCCTTGTCACGCCCCCCCCCCCCACCCCCACCTATTTGATGCCCACCACCATTAGTTGGATTTGAAACTTTGTATGGTGGAATTGTAACTATAAGAACATTTTGCGATAACCCTATGTGAATCTCTTTATGAGTAGTGTTGGTTCGGAAAAGAACTATTGGTTAAAGACTCATGTTTCTATTAATATACGCTGATCATCTACAGGAGAAAAATCATAAGAAAGACTGTACTTACTGTTTGTCTAGACGCTACTGCTCGTCGAAAGTACTTCAGTAGGGTTCTCTACGCAACCTAAAATAAACGACAAATATCGGACAAATTTACATCAGCTGTGTAGTTGCACGTTTTGTGTGCATTTGATCACTAGGCATAGTTAATTTTTTACAGTATTACATTTGAGAACCACCAGTTCTTTAAAAGCTCAGATATGCCTAGTTCATTTTGATGGGTCATAATAAATAATTTGCAGAAAATAATTAACTATTTGTCTTTTTAACGACAAATAAAGCATCAAAGTCTTTTGGGAAAAGAAATTACACACAAATTTCACAAGTACCTACATGTGAGGTGAAACTAAACATGGATTGGAAATCACTAACAAGGCAATTATTTTTTTAGAAACCTCTTTCATCAGTGAAAAGGGTACAAAAGAATTTAGGCATTGCATGGTGAGGTATCAATATATATTTGGTTTGCGGTAACACCATGTGTGTTTCTACTTGCCAGGTAGAGTTTGTTCTTAGAGAACTGTCTTTCTTTATTCTACTACCACAAAGAGTAGATTATCAGATTTTAGAGAGACTTGTTCTGAAAAGAACTGTCCTGCTTTGTAACTATACCCGGGCGGAAGGTATAGAAAATTGGCTGGGACAACTACTTTAGCTTTATAGGATCATAATTAACTGCACTACCGCGGAGTCAATCTCTTGACGATGACTAGAGCAAGCTAGTCAAAACGTTGAGACCAATTCAAGAACTGGATAGTGATTTGGTTCCCTATTGGGCAATCCCTATAGGCTTCTGCTTGCTTTTTGTTGATATGTCTCTAATTATTTTACTAATAATGTAAAAATTACACATTTCTACTTATTGTTGCTGTGTGTTTTGAAGTTTTTAAAGCCTAAGTGAATAAATAAATAAACAAATAAATAAATTACTTGATGGATTGGAATTGGACCAAAATTAAGTACAGTTTCAAGAAAAAGGACAAAGCTTTATGGAAAGATTTCTCCAAACTGTAATAACCTGGTTGTCTCTTCGTCTTTTATCCATATGCTTCAAGTCCTCTGCATTCTTCTCACTCAGCCTCTTCCTTGATTCAACCTCTTCCCTGCAAACAGTCAATCAAAACAAACAAAGCTCGGTATTATAACACCAAACTCACAAATCTCAACTCATGTTAATCCGGCATGGGTAGGCCTATCGTCTTCTTGATACTCCAAGAGTTTATGAAGACGCACCAAAAATTCAATCCATACTCAGTGATACCGCCTCTTGAAATACATAATTCTAAAAACTCCCCCTTTCTGGAGCTCCAGCCCTGGCCCCACGCGTCGACCTGGTATTCTTTAAAAACGTGAGAGCCCATAATTTAATAACAACAAGTGTTATGCCTCCTGCTGGCATTTAGAGAGAGAGAGGGACTCGGCTTGTATCATGAACTTTGGTAGTTTTAATCACGTTAACACTTGGCTGCCATCTTGATGGAAAGGGGTACATGAGTAGGGGTTAGACTCTAGAGGGCGCTAGTCCTGTATGTATGCATGTGTGAATGTGACATCCCCTTTTCTTTAAAGATTAATACAATGGAAATGAAGATTAATCTCAAATCTTTTAAATCAAATGTTCATTAGTCCAGTTTTTTCCTTAAAAAGTTCAGTCCTCCGGAGAAACATTGTTCTGTTTAAAAGAGTCCAGGTTGATTAAACTTACAAATTAAACTGTTCTTTATTGTATGACTGTGTGTCTGATTGTGTGTTTTTTTGTTGTGTTTAGTAACATGATGGTATGTTGTTACAAATCAAGTCTGTTTGGCTTGTTCACTCTCCTGCCTGATCGCGTCACTGTCGGTGTTCCTGATGGGCGGTTAGAAAGCGGTCTGCTCTGGGGTTGTGAAGGAGCATTGCGAACAGGAGTTGGTTTGGTAGAACTCAGGGGAGCTGGTCGCAGATGAATCCTGTTTCGTCTGAGCTGACTTCCACTTTCCGTTTCCACATTGTAGGATCGAGGAGTAGTTGATTTGCTCATAACTCTACCTTGGCTCCAGGTTTTGTTAATCGGATTTTGGATGTAGATGGGTTGGTCGTTGAGGAGTTCTTGGATAGGGGTACTGGTAGAGCGTCTGTTGTAGTATTGCGTTTGCGAAGACTGGTCGGCCTGCAGTGTATCTCGCACATCGTCACGATCTGGTGGGGGGTGATGTACTGAAGGTAGTGTCGTCTTGTATTTTCTTCTGTTCAGTAGCTCAGCAGGGGATGCAAGGTTTGACTTGAGTGGAGTTGCACGGAGAGTTAGGAGGGCTAAGTTGGGATCGTCCCCTGACTCTCGGCATTTGGTGAGGATTCTCTTCACTGTTTGGATATGTCTTTCAATGAATCCATGACCTCTGGGGTAGTAGGGTGAAGAAGTTTGGATCCGAAAACCGTACTGCTGTGCTAGGGCTCGGAATTGGGAAGAGGTGAACTGCGTGCCATTGTCACATACGATAACCTCTGGGATGCCTTGTTCGGCAAAGAGCACACGTGAAACTCTTGTGATGGTGCTTGCAGTGAGGTTGTCAAGTTTACGGATAAACGGAAATTTGGAGTAATAATCCGCGATGATCAGGTACCAGACCTTGTCGTGGTGGAAGAGGTCAGCTCCAAGGGTGTGCCATGGACGTGGTGGAACTTCCATACTGATCATTGGTTCACGCTGCTGAGAACGCTGGTATTTCTGGCATGCATGGCAATTTGTCACCATATTGTCAATGTCTTTGTATATACCTGGCCAGTAGACACAAGATTTTGCACGCAGCTTGCACTTGTCGATGCCCTGGTGACCGCTGTGGATCTGTTGTAGTATGTTCTGTCGCAGAGAATTTGGAATCACGATTCTACTGCCAACCAGGACTGTGCCGTCTTCTATGGCTACGTCATCTCGGACTGACCAGTATGGTCTGATGGAGCATTGTATTTTCTTGATGCTGTCAGGCCAGCCGTCTGTGACTTGTTGTTTCAGCAGCTGGAGGGTCATGTCTGTGGCTGTCTCTTGCCTTATCAGCTCCAACTTTGTTGGTGTCACGCTCACGACATGGTGTATACGGACTTTCATCTCTGGTATCTCATGCTTTTCCACTGGGGAGAGTCGGGAGAGTGCATCCGCAACGACCATCTCTTTACCAGGCTTGTAGCGTATTTCTATATCGTAAGCCTGTAGACGCAGAAGTATGCGCTGTAGTCGTGGTGGGGCCTGCATTAAGTTTTTCTTGTGGATATGCTGGAGTGGGCGGTGGTCACTTTCCACGAGAAATCTTCTACCGTACAGGTAAGTATGAAACTTCTCACATCCATATAGGACTGCTAGTAATTCTCGCTCTATGTTTGCATATCGTGTCTTTGCTGGTGTGAGAGCTTTTGATGCAAATGCTATCGGACGACCTTTTTGTACTAGGGTTGCTCCTAGTCCTCTGGTTGATGCGTCAACTTGCAGTATTACAGGCTGCTTCTGGTCGTAGTAAGCGAGTGTGGTGTCTGATGCTATCAGAGCTTTGATGGAGTTGAACACTTTTGTGTGTGATGGAGACCAGATGTACTCAACATCTTCACGAAGGAGTGTCCGCAGTGATGCGGAGTGTTCAGCTAATTGAGGGATGAATGGGCCCATGTAGTTGACCAGCCCTAGGAAGGTTCGCAGTTGTTTCCTATCACCTGGGGGCTGCATCATTTCAACCGCCTTTACTTTATCTGGGTTGGGCCTCACTCCATCGGGTGAGTATATCAGTCCGAAGAAACTACATTCAGTCGTTTTGATGATGCATTTTTCGGCATTCAACTTGATCCCTGCACGTCTGGTGTGTTCCATAGCTTCATGAAGGTGTATGTCATGGTCTCTTGCGCTTTTGCCGAATACTTGTATATCGTCAGCGATGCCCACAGTGCCTTCACAGCCACGATAGGTTTCGTCTATCTTTTGCTGAAAGACATCCTGACTCATCCTGAGACCAAAGGGCATTCTCAAGAATCTGTATCGGCCAAAAGGGGTGTTGAATGTGGTGAGGTACGTAGACTGTTCATCTAGTTCGACATTCCAATAGCCGTTTCTGGCATCAAGCTTGCTAAACATTTTAGCACCGGATAGCTTAGGTGTGATTTCTTCGAGAGTAGGCACAGGGTAGTGATCTCTTTTGATGGCTCGGTTGAGGTCCTTGGGATCTAGACATAGGCGCAGTCGACCGTTTGCTTTCTCACGTATCACTAGTGAGTTAACCCAGTCTGTTGGCTTGGAAACTTTCATGATAATCGCTTTGGATTCCATCTCATCTAAATCTCCCTTAAGTTTATCTCTGATCTCCAAGGGAACCCTACGTGGTGGGTGTATAACCGGTCTAGCTTCCGAGAGTGATGTGGTATTTAAAGTTCTCAAAACAGCCAACAGTGCCATCGAAACAATCGGGATACATTTTGAGGAGGTCAGATTTACTCCTGATATTTGGCCTCTCGAGAAGTGGTGTATTTCTTTGGATGTATTTTGGAGAACGATGTGGTGTTGGTGATTCAGTTGTCGTCACCGATGGGTCAGCGAAGTGGACGCGCTGACCGCTGCATGTATCTTTCATGAGCTTTTCCTGTTGAAGTTGGACAGGATTATTTGTTTGCTCATTTTCCACCACAGTTGTTGTTTCCACTGCACAGTGTAATGTGATCAAGTTCAGGGCTTGGCATGTCTTTAGGCCAAGGATTGCTGGGCCCGCTGCATCAGTGACGTAGAAAACGCAGTTGTGCTTTGTGTCGTTGTACATGCAGGGGATTTTCACTGTGCCCAGTTGCTTGATTTTGGATCCGCCATATGCAGTGAGTGCCATTTTGCTTGTTTCCAGCGTGCTGGGCTCTGGATTTCCGTTACTGTCCAATTTCTCTGGAAAAATGATGCGGAAAAAATGGACTGGCAGAAGGTTACTCTGAGCACCAGTGTCTACTTTGCACCGGAGCATGATTGGTTTTCTGCCTTTGTGGTTTATGCGTAACTTTGCAAAAACTTCATCTCTCGTGTCGTCGGATGAACCAATACTGCTGACTTCTATGGTGCCAATGGTGAGGTATTCATCAATAATTTCCTCTTCGTCAAGGTAATGCACTCGTCTGCGTGGAGATTTGTGGGGAGGTTTGCGTTTTGGGGGTTTCCCAGATCTGCATACCGATTGCCAGTGGTTCTCTTTCCCACAGTTTCGGCAAGTACTACCATAGGTGGGGCAGTTGCTCTTTGGTTTTAGATCGTGCACCCGGCCGCAATTGTAGCATGTAGGCGGTTTGTTTCCTTTTCCTGGCTGTTTGGATCTGGTTATGCGTGATGCGTTTATGGACTGTTCAGTCTTGCCGGCTGTGTTTGAGTTGCGGCTTGTTTCTGGTAGGGACTCGAGTTGATTTGTAGTTGCTTCATGGCTTCGAGCAACGTCGATGGCATCATTTAGCGTTAGTTTCTCGTCCCTTCCTATCAGCACTTTTTGTACGTCTTTGTGTTCCAAGTGTTTCTGGAAGCGGGACAGTAGCTTATCTGGCTTTTTTCTGTCTTCCTCTTCTTCAAAGGTCCAGCTATTGTATTTATCTAAACCTTGTTCTCCTACCCATAGGAGGAGATAACTTGCTCTCTCTTCATCATTTGCTGATTTTAGTACGCTGCAAAACATTAGTTCACGCTTTTGTTTGAACCTGGAGAACGTTGCCACAATATCTGGCGCTTCCCAGTCCATCTGGGGGGCTGAGACTGCAGAGCTGAACGCCATCGTAATGTATTGTATTACAGTTACACAGTATAGTATAATTAAAGTTCTCAGTTCTGTTTTCAACGTTTTGTTTACGTGAGCAAAAACGGCAAGAAAATCACACTTTTATTGATATGATGACTTTGTTTTGCTACTCACATAACTCTTCAGTTTACCGCTGCCACCATGTAATGCCTCCTGCTGGCATTTAGAGAGAGAGAGGGACTCAGCTTGTATCATGAACTTTGGTAGTTTTAATCACGTTAACACTTGGCTGCCATCTTAATGGAAAGGGGTACATGAGTAGGGGTTAGACTCTAGAGGGCGCTAGTCCTGTATGTATGCATGTGTGAATGTGACAACAAGTATGCTAGTAGTAGTACAATAATTTCGCTGCATTGGCCTGCAACCCCCCCCCCCCTCCCTCCCCCTGGGTTAAACAACAGAGGAACTGCAGTTGAAATGACCAGATAGAGAAAGGACCAATAATACTATAATTAATACCAGTATCAGCCGCCAGACTTGAGATTTGCTGAATTGGGCCCGCCAGACACCCCCCCCCCTCCTGGGTTAAACATCTGAGGAACCACCTAAAACCAAGTTGAAATGACCACTGATGACACTATTCCCAATACGCTTGCCCTATACACAGAATTCACTGCTTCCGTAAGCGCTGATTCTTTGCTCACGGTAAGCAGTGCCATGAAATTGGGCCCAGCTGGAGCTGTTTATAACCGGCTTTCTGTGCTAGCCTTTCAAGCGTAGAATGCCTAGAAACGTGCAGTAGGCACGCACAAAAGCCAAAATTCGCCGCTAACCCATGAAATACGCTTGCCGTATACACAGAATTCCCTGCTTCCGCAAGCGCTGATTCTTTGCTCACGGAAAGCAGTGCCATGAAATTGGGCCCTGCTGGAGCTGTTTATAACCGGCTTTCTGAGCTAGCCTTTTAAGCGTAGAATGCCTAGAAACGTGGAGTAGGCACGCGCAAAAGCCAAAATTCGCCACTAACCCATGAAATACGCTTGCCGTATACACAGAATTCCCTGCTTCCGTAAGCGCTGATTTTTTGCTTACGGTAAGCAGAGCCATGAAATTGGGCCCAGCTGGAGCTGTTTATAACCGGCCGGCTTCCGCGTGTCAGGCCTCTGACGCCAATATACTCATGCCGAACGCGCAATTCATAGCTTTTAGTAACAGGGCGTAATCTATTTCTAAGCGCGCGCGAATATCTATTTCTAAGCGCGCTTTTTAACAAAAGGGCATTTATGAATGGGAATAAAAGAGTAGTGACTTGTTCTTAAACGTATGTTGCCGTGCGATATAGGCCCTCGCCTTCTGCTCGGGCCTTTATCACCTGGCAACGACCCTGCTGGTTTTAAACGGCCAATAAAGAACTCGTCGCTTCCCTTTTGTTCCCCTATCAAATGTCCATCAATTGAACAGATAAACAGTTCTTGAACTTGGTTCATGAACTGCTCTAATGAACATGTTGTGAACTGTTTAAGGCATGTTCATGGACTGATCATGAACATTCTTGAAAGTTATCGAGTCAAATTCCATCTTACCTGATGGGGTAGATTGTTAGATGCATAGAGCTATATATAACTACGTATGTACAGCTGATGACAATTAGTTAACAACAGGGTGGACCACGTGAAGGTTGTCATCTCCCACCCCACAAAAGGGATCGTAATACATCTGAGTGTGTAACCATTACAACAATTGCTTCTTTGTAATGTTACCCCCTCTAATTATTATTTATTATTATTATTATTTTATGTTATTATTATATTATATAACCTTGTTCATGAGTACTCTATACAGCTAAGACAATGGCATGACCTTTGTATACATACAACCTTGTTAATGAGTACTCTATACAGCTAAGACAATGTCATGACCTTTGTAATTATAAACCTTGTTAATGAGTACTCTATACAGATAAGATAATGTCATGACCTTTGTAATTATAAAACCTTGTTAATGAGTATTCTTTACAGCTAAGACAATGTCATGACCTTTGTAATGATAAAACCTTGTTAATGAGTACTCTTTACAGCTCAGACAATGTCATGGCCTTGTATTTATAAAACCTTGTTAATGAGTACTCTATACAGCTAAGACAATGTCATGACCTTTGTAATTATAAAACCTTGTTAATGAGTACTCTATACAGCTAAGACAATGTCATGACCTTTGTAATTATAAAACCTTTTAATGAGTACTCTATACAGCTAAGACAATGTCATGACCTTTGTAATTATAAAACCTTGTTAATGAGTACTCTATACAGCTAAGACAATGTCATGACCTTTGTAATTATAAAACTATGTTAATGAGTACTCTATACAGCTAAGACAATGTCATGACCTTTGTAATAATAAAACCTTGTTAATGAGAACTCTTTACAGCTAAGACAATGTCATGACCTTTGTAATAATAAAACCTTGTTAATGAGTACTCTATACAGCTAAGACAATGTCATGACCTTTATAATTATAAAACCTTGTTAATGAGTACTCTATACAGCTAAGACAATGTCATGACCTTTGTAATTATAAAACCTTGTTAATGAGTACTCTATACAGCTAAGACAATGTCATGACCTTTGTTATTATAAAACCTTGTTAATGAGTACTCTATACAGCTAAGACAATGTCATGACCTTTGTAATTATAAAACCTTGTTAATGAGTACTCTATACAGATAAGATGTCATGACCTTTGTAATTATAAAACCTTGTTAATGAGTACTCTATACAGCTAAGACAATGTCATGACCTTTGTAATTATAAAACCTTGTTAATGAGTACTCTATACAGATAAGATAATGTCATGACCTTTGTAATTATAAAACCTTGTCAATGAGTACTCTTTACAGCTAAGACAATGTCATGACCTTTGTAATGATAAAACCTTGTTAATGAGTACTCTTTACAGCTAAGACAATGTCATGGCCTTGTATTTATAAAACCTTGTTAATGAGTACTCTATACAGCTAAGACAATGTCATGACCTTTGTTATTATAAAACCTTGTTAATGAGTACTCTATACAGCTAAGACAATGTCATGACCTTTGTAATTATAAAACCTTGTTAATGAGTACTCTATACAGCTAAGACAATGTCATGACCTTTGTAATGATAAAACCTTGTTAATGAGTACTCTTTACAGCTAAGACAATGTCATGGCCTTGTATTTATAAAACCTTGTTAATGAGTACTCTATACAGCTAAGACAATGTCATGACCTTTGTTATTATAAAACCTTGTTAATGAGTACTCTATACAGCTAAGACAATGTCATGACCTTTGTAATTATAAAACCTTGTTAATGAGTACTCTATACAGCTAAGACAATGTCATGACCTTTGTTATTATAAAACCTTGTTAATGAGTACTCTATACAGCTAAGACAATGTCATGACCTTTGTAATTATAAAACCTTGTTAATGAGTACTCTATACAGCTAAGACAATGTCATGACCTTTGTTATTATAAAACCTTGTTAATGAGTACTCTATACAGCTAAGACAATGTCATGACCTTTGTAATGATAAAACCTTGTTAATGAGTACTCTTTACAGCTAAGACAATGTCATGACCTTTGTAATAATAAAACCTTGTTAATGAGTACTCTATACAGCTAAGACAATGTCATGACCTTTGTAATTATAAAACCTTGTTAATGAGTACTCTATACAGCTAAGACAATGTCATGACCTTTATAATTATAATTATATTAACCTATTAATGAGTACTCTATACAGCTAAGACAATGTCAAGACCTTTGTAATTAAATCACCTCGTTAATGAGTACTCTATGACATTGTCATGACCTTTATAATTGAAATAACCTCGTTAATGAGTACTCTATGACATTGTCATGACCTTTGTAATTACATCACCTCGTTAATGAGTACTCTATGACATTGTCATGACCTTTATAATTGAAATAACCTCGTTAATGAGTACTCTATGACATTGTCATGACCTTTGTAATTACATCACCTCGTTAATGAGTACTCTATGACATTGTCATGACCTTTGTAATTAAATCACCTCGTTAATGAGGACTCTATGACATTGTCATGACCTTTGTAATTAAATAACCTCGGTAATGAGTACTCTTAAACAACCTCCATATTCACACAACACAATGTCATGACCTTTCACATTAAAAGCTTTAAGAGTTACCAACAAAACAACATGGTGGCCACCATGTAAGCTACCCCAGAACAAATACCATGTAAACAATTAGACTAATAAATAATTGAAAGACAAATTAAGTAGTAACAATACAAAACTTAATGTCTAATAAACACTTAAACACACTCCTTAAACATATTGTTCTCTTTTTATTTGTTATGAATTTACTACAAATAAACTTATGTTGTTTCGTATTTTGTAATGAGCAAACTGCATTACAAATTAACTTAACTTGTTTCACGGTTGTAATGCGGTACTTCATTACGCACATGAAACGTTTACATACTTGCAATAAAGTACTTCATTGCAAGCATGTTATAATTACATGATTGTAATGAAGTACCTCATTACAAACATGCAGTTTTTGTATGTGAATACATGAACTTGTATAGTACCTCGATACAAGTTTAACATGTATTCTGTCTACATACTTGTAATGAAGTACCTCATTTCAAGTACGTTGACAACAATTCGAAAAGCACATATACTTCCAAGAATGAATTAAACAGGCCAACGAAATGTGAAATCTTCACAAATCTTGTTGTGGCTTGTAGTCAGGCACCCTCTGGGATGTAGCTTGTAGTCAGGCACCCTCTGCGATGTGGCTTGTAGTCAGGCACCCTCTGGGATGTGGCTTGTAGTCAGGCACCCTCTGGGATGTAGCTCATAGCCAGGCCCCCTCTGGGATGTTGTCAGGAGCAGGTAGCACCACATCCCCAGCAGAACTGCAGACTCCTGAAATTTATACCAATCGAGTCAAATCAACAAGTGTAACACTGCATGTCTCTATGTGGGTCTGTACATAAGCCCTTTTGATTAATTATGATCAGAATTTGGAAATTTACCTATGTTTGGTGCGCTTCAATCACATGGGATGATGTCCTCTAGGCAGGCACCCTCTGGGATGTGGCTTGTAGTCAGGCACCCTCTGGGATGTGGCTTGTAGTCAGGCACCCTCTGGGATGTGGCTTGTAGTCAGGCACCCTCTGGGATGTGGCTTGTAGTCAGGCACCCTCTGGGATGTGGCTTGTAGTCAGGCACCCTCTGGGATGTGGCTTGTAGTCAGGCACCCTCTGGGATGTGGCTTGTAGTCAGGCACCCTCTGGGATGTGGCTTGTAGTCAGGCACCCTCTGGGATGTGGCTTGTAGTCAGGCACCCTCTGGGATGTGGCTTGTAGTCAGGCACCCTCTGGGATGTGGCTCGTAGTCAGGCAACCTCTGGGATGTGGCTCGTAGTCAGGCACCCTCTGGTATGTAGCTCGTAGCCAGGCACCCTCTAGGATGTTGTCAGCAGCAGGTAGCACCACATCCCCAGCAGAACTGCAGACTCCTGAAATATATACCAATAGAGTCAAATCAACAAGTGTAACACTGCATGTCTCTATGTGGGTCTGTACATAAGCCCTTTTGATTAATTATGATCAGAATTTGGAAATTTACCCGTGTTTGGTGCGCTTCAATCACATGGGATGATGTCCTCTAGGCAGGCACCCTCTGGGATGTGGCTTGTAGTCAGGCACCCTATGGGATGTGGCTTGTAGTCAGGCACCCTCTGGGATGTAGCTCGTAGCCAGGCACCCTCTGGGATGTTGTCAGCAGCAGGTAGCACCCATCCCCAGCAGAACTGCAGACTCCTGAAATATATACCAATCGAGTCAAATCAACAAGTGTAACACTGCATGTCTCTATGTGGGTCTGTACATAAGCCCTTTTGATTAATTATGATCAGAATTTGGAAATTTATCTATGTTTGGTGCGCTTCAATCACATGGGATGATATCCTCTAGTCAGGCACTCTCTAGGATGTAGCTTGTAGTCAGGCACCCTCTGGGATGTGGCTTGTAGTCAGGCACCCTCTTGGATGTGGCTTGTAGTCAGGCACCCTCTGGGATGTGGCTTGTAGTCAGGCACCCTCTGGGATGTGGCTTGTAGTCAGGCACCCTCTGGGATGTGGCTTGTAGTCAAGCACCCTCTGGGATGTAGCTTGTAGTCAGGCACCCTCTGGGATGTGGCTCGTTGTCAGGCACCCTCTGGGATGTAGCTCGTAGCCAGGCACCCTCTAGGATGTTGTCAGCATCAGGTAGCACCACATCCCCAGCAGAACTGCAGACTCCTGAAATATTTACCAATCGAGTCAAATCAACAAGTGTAACACTGCATGTCTCTATGTGGGTCTGTACATAAGCCCTTTTGATTAATTATGATCAGAATTTGGAAATTTACCTATGTTTGGTGCGCTTCAATCACATGGGATGATGTCCTCTAGGCAGGCACCCTCTGGGATGTGGCTTGTAGTCAGGCACCCTATGGGATGTGGCTTGTAGTCAGGCACCCTCTGGGATGTAGCTGGTAGCCAGGCACCCTCTGGGATGTTGTCAGCAGCAGGTAGCACCCATCCCCAGCAGAACTGCAGACTCCTGAAATATATACCAATCGAGTCAAATCAACAAGTGTAACACTGCATGTCTCTATGTGGGTCTGTACATATAAAGCCCTTTTGATTAATTATGATCAGAATTTGGAAATTTATCTATGTTTGGTGCGCTTCAATCACATGGGATGATATCCTCTAGTCAGGCACTCTCTGGGATGTAGCTTGTAGTCAGGCACCCTCTGGGATGTGGCTTGTAGTCAGGCACCCTCTTGGATGTGACTTGTAGTCAGGCACCCTCTGGGATGTGGCTTGTAGTCAGGCACCCTCTGGGATGTGGCTTGTAGTCAGGCACCCTCTGGGATGTGGCTTGTAGTCAAGCACCCTCTGGGATGTAGCTTGTAGTCAGGCACCCTCTGGGATGTGGCTCGTAGTCAGGCACCCTCTGGTATGTAGCTCGTAGCCAGGCACCCTCTGGGATGTTGTCAGCAGCAGGTAGCACCACATCCCCAGCAGAACTGCAGACTCCTAAAATATATACCAATCGAGTCAAATCAACAAGTGTAACACTGCATGTCTCTATGTGGGTCTGTACGTAAGCCCTTTTGATTAATTATGATCAGAATTTGGAAATTTACATATGTTTTGTGCGCTTCAATCACATGGGATGATGTCCTCTAGGCAGGCACCCTCTGGGATGTGGCTTGTAGTCAGGCACCCTCTGGGATGTGGCTTGTAGTCAGGCACCCTCTGGGATGTGGCTTGTAGTCAAGCACCCTCTGGGATGTAGCTTGTAGTCAGGCACCCTCTGGGATGTGGCTCGTTGTCAGGCACCCTCTGGGATGTAGCTCGTAGCCAGGCACCCTCTAGGATGTTGTCAGCATCAGGTAGCACCACATCCCCAGCAGAACTGCAGACTCCTGAAATATTTACCAATCGAGTCAAATCAACAAGTGTAACACTGCATGTCTCTATGTGGGTCTGTACATAAGCCCTTTTGATTAATTATGATCAGAATTTGGAAATTTACCTATGTTTGGTGCGCTTCAATCACATGGGATGATGTCCTCTAGGCAGGCACCCTCTGGGATGTGGCTTGTAGTCAGGCACCCTATGGGATGTGGCTTGTAGTCAGGCACCCTCTGGGATGTAGCTGGTAGCCAGGCACCCTCTGGGATGTTGTCAGCAGCAGGTAGCACCCATCCCCAGCAGAACTGCAGACTCCTGAAATATATACCAATCGAGTCAAATCAACAAGTGTAACACTGCATGTCTCTATGTGGGTCTGTACATATAAAGCCCTTTTGATTAATTATGATCAGAATTTGGAAATTTATCTATGTTTGGTGCGCTTCAATCACATGGGATGATATCCTCTAGTCAGGCACTCTCTGGGATGTAGCTTGTAGTCAGGCACCCTCTGGGATGTGGCTTGTAGTCAGGCACCCTCTTGGATGTGACTTGTAGTCAGGCACCCTCTGGGATGTGGCTTGTAGTCAGGCACCCTCTGGGATGTGGCTTGTAGTCAGGCACCCTCTGGGATGTGGCTTGTAGTCAAGCACCCTCTGGGATGTAGCTTGTAGTCAGGCACCCTCTGGGATGTGGCTCGTAGTCAGGCACCCTCTGGTATGTAGCTCGTAGCCAGGCACCCTCTGGGATGTTGTCAGCAGCAGGTAGCACCACATCCCCAGCAGAACTGCAGACTCCTAAAATATATACCAATCGAGTCAAATCAACAAGTGTAACACTGCATGTCTCTATGTGGGTCTGTACGTAAGCCCTTTTGATTAATTATGATCAGAATTTGGAAATTTACATATGTTTTGTGCGCTTCAATCACATGGGATGATGTCCTCTAGGCAGGCACCCTCTGGGATGTGGCTTGTAGTCAGGCACCCTCTGGGATGTGGCTTGTAGTCAGGCACCCTCTGGGATGTGGCTTGTAGTCAGGCACCCTCTGGGATGTGGCTTGTAGTCAGGCACACTCTCGGATGTGGCTTGTAGTCAGGCACCCTCTGGGATGTGGCTTGTAGTCAGGCACCCTCTGGGATGTGGCTTGTAGTCAGGCACCCTCTGGGATGTGGCTCGTAGTCAGGCACCCTCTGGGATGTAGCTCGTAGCCAGGCACCCTCTGGGATGTTGTCAGCAGCAGGTAGCACCACATCTCCAGCAGAACTGCAGACTCCTGAAATATATACAAATCGAGTCAAATCAACAAGTGTAACACTGCATGTCTCTAAGTGGGTCTGTACATAAGCCCTTTTGATTAACTTTGATCAGAATTTGGAAATTTACCTATGTTTGGTGCGCTTCAATCACATGGGATGATGTCCTCTAGGCAGGCACCCTCTGGGATATGGCTTGTAGTCAGGCACCCTCTGGGATGTGGCTTGTATTCAGGCACCCTCTGATACTACAACTGATGCTACAACTGATGCTACAACTGATGCTACAACTGATGCTACAACTGATGCTACAACTGATGCTACAACTGATGCTACAACTGATGCTACAACTGATGCTACAACTGATGCTACAACTGATGCTACAACTGATGCTACAACTGATGCTACAACTGATGCTACAACTGATGCTACAACTGATGCTACAACTGATGCTACAACTGATGCTACAACTGATGCTACAACTGATGCTACAACTGGTGCTACAACTGGTGCTACAACTGGTGCTACAACTGGTGCTACAACTGATACTACAACTGATACTACAACTGATACTACAACTGATACTACAACTGATACTACAACTGATACTACAACTGATACTACAACTGATACTACAACTGATACTACAACTGATACTACAACTGATACTACAACTGATGCTACAACTGATGCTACAACTGATGCTACAACTGATGCTACAACTGATGCTACAACTGATGCTACAACTGATGCTACAACTGATGCTACAACTGATGCTACAACTGATGCTACAACTGATGCTACAACTGATGCTACAACTGATGCTACAACTGATGCTACAACTGATGCTACAACTGATGCTACAACTGATGCTACAACTGATGCTACAACTGATGCTACAACTGATGCTACAACTGATGCTACAACTGATGCTACAACTGATGCTACAACTGATGCTACAACTGATGCTACAACTGATGCTACAACTGATGCTACAACTGATGCTACAACTGATGCTACAACTGATGCTACAACTGATACTACAACTGATGCTACAACTGATGCTACAACTGATGCTACAACTGATGCTACAACTGATGCTACAACTGATGCTACAACTGATGCTACAACTGATACTACAACTGATACTACAACTGATGCTACAACTGATGCTACAACTGATGCTACAACTGATGCTACAACTGATGCTACAACTGATGCTACAACTGATGCTACAACTGATGCTACAACTGATGCTACAACTGATGCTACAACTGATGCTACAACTGATGCTACAACTGATGCTACAACTGATGCTACAACTGATACTACAACTGATGCTACAACTGATGCTACAACTGATACTACAACTGATACTACAACTGGTGCTACAACTGATGCTACAACTGATGCTACAACTGATGCTACAACTGATGCTACAACTGATGCTACAACTGGTGCTACAACTGGTGCTACAACTGGTACTACAACTGGTACTACAACTGGTGCTACAACTGATGCTACAACTGATGCTACAACTGATGCTACAACTGATGCTACAACTGATGCTACAACTGATGCTACAACTGATGCTACAACTGATGCTACAACTGATGCTACAACTGATGCTACAACTGATGCTACAACTGATGCTACAACTGATGCTACAACTGATGCTACAACTGATGCTACAACTGATGCTACAACTGATGCTACAACTGATGCTACAACTGATGCTACAACTGATGCTACAACTGATGCTACAACTGATACTACAACTGATGCTACAACTGATGCTACAACTGATGCTACAACTGATGCTAACAACTGATGCTACAACTGATGCTACAACTGATACTACAACTGATACTACAACTGATACTACAACTGATACTACAACTGATGCTACAACTGATGCTACAACTGATGCTACAACTGATGCTACAACTGATGCTACAACTGATGCTACAACTGATGCTACAACTGATGCTACAACTGATGCTACAACTGATGCTACAACTGATGCTACAACTGATGCTACAACTGATGCTACAACTGATGCTACAACTGATGCTACAACTGATGCTACAACTGATGCTACAACTGATGCTACAACTGATGCTACAACTGATGCTACAACTGATGCTACAACTGATGCTACAACTGATGCTACAACTGATGCTACAACTGATGCTACAACTGATGCTACAACTGATGCTACAACTGATGCTACAACTGATGCTACAACTGATGCTACAACTGGTGCTACAACTGGTGCTACAACTGGTGCTACAACTGGTGCTACAACTGATGCTACAACTGATGCTACAACTGATGCTACAACTGATGCTACAACTGATGCTACAACTGATGCTACAACTGATGCTACAACTGATGCTACAACTGATGCTACAACTGATACTACAACTGATACTACAACTGATACTACAACTGATACTACAACTGATGCTACAACTGATGCTACAACTGATGCTACAACTGATACTACAACTGATGCTACAACTGATGCTACAACTGGTACTACAACTGGTGCTACAACTGGTGCTACAACTGATGCTACAACTGATGCTACAACTGGTACTACAACTGGTACTACAACTGATGCTACAACTGGTACTACAACTGGTACTACAACTGATGCTACAACTGATGCTACAACTGATGCTACAACTGATGCTACAACTGATGCTACAACTGATGCTACAACTGATGCTACAACTGATGCTACAACTGATGCTACAACTGGTACTACAACTGGTACTACAACTGATGCTACAACTGATGCTACAACTGATGCTACAACTGATGCTACATCTGATGCTACAACTGATACTACAACTGATGCTACAACTGATGCTACAACTGATGCTACAACTGATGCTACAACTGATGCTACAACTGATGCTACAACTGGTACTACAACTGGTGCTACAACTGATGCTACAACTGATGCTACAACTGGTGCTACAACTGATGCTACAACTGATGCTACAACTGATGCTACAACTGATGCTACAACTGATGCTACAACTGATGCTACAACTGATGCTACAACTTATGCTACAACTGATGCTACAACTGATGCTACAACTGATGCTACAACTGATGCTACAACTGATGCTACAACTGATGCTACAACTGATGC